>NW_015091373.1:245183-256306 GCF_001431845.1 Calidris pugnax | reverse complement strand
CCGGGACGCGGCTGCCGGGCGACCCGCGGGGCCCGCGCTGCCCCAGCCCCTTCCCCGTCCTCGGGTCCTCCCGCGCCGGTCCCTCGGGGAATGCGGGCAACTTTCTGCTGCCTCAGCCCCCCACCCCCGGAGCCCCGGGCCTCGCGGTCCTGCGCAGCCCGGTTCTGCCGCCCCGGCTCCGGGTGTGTGGAGGGGGAGGCAGGGACCACCTCTCCACGGCTCCTCGGAGAGCTTTCCCCGCTTCTTCTCCGCTGTGTGTTTAATTTCTGCACCCGGTGAGAAGCCATGCCGTCCCCATGGGGACACGGGCCCATCAGCTTCCCACAGCACCAGCCCGGCACCGGCGGCTGCTGGAGGAGGGCAGGGTGACGAATGAGGAGCCAGGCCTGGCTCACGGTGTCGCCGGGATCACAGGGAGAGCTCAGGGATGGATGATGTGGGAGGAACCTGGGTGTCACGGGGATGTTGAGTCATATAGGGTGGGCTTTCTCTGTGGGGGATGAAGCTGCCAGGCAGTCGTCTCCCGCAGCAAGCTGTGACATGGCTGATGTCCCCAGCCTGGCGAGGCACCCCGGAGTGGGGCTGACACTCCCAGCAGGTCCCCAGCACCTGTAGCCAGCTCTCCTCACCGCTGGGCCCTGACCTGTTGTGCATTGCCAGCTCCCCCTCACCGCTGCACACCCCTAGAACCCTTTTCCTGGGGAAGCTGCCCCAAAGTCTGTGAGCCTGAGCTCAGCGGGAGCAGTTGCACAGCCGGTGTCCTGCACTGAAGGTGACATGAAGTGAGCTGGCAGGTGGACAGCCGGCAGGATTATGCCGGTGTTTATCACATTATGGGGATACACAAAGGCCACTGAGATCAGGGCCCTGTGCGTTGGCCCTGACACAGAGTAAAGGACAGGGCCTGCCCTAAAGAGCTTAAGCCAAGATCTGAATCAAGAGCTCCGGTAGGTTCAGGCAGTTGCCGGGGGAGGCGATTTCCCCACTCGGCACACGGCGTTTCTCAGGGCACACATGGGGGTGCGGGAGGCAATTGCTCGGCCAGGTCAGGCCCCTTCTGCCTGGCCAGCGTCTCCGTGCCTGTGGGCAGGAAGGTGTTAATTTGTGCGAAGCTCCTGGGCCCTGGGGAGGTCGGGGGAGGTGGTTCCCCCCCATCAGGCTCTGATGTTCTGTCCATGGAGGCCCTCACCTGGTGCCATGACTTCTCCTCCCTCCTCTTCCCTGCCACCTGGAGAGAGCCCGGTGCCTGTGCCCCACCAAAGGTGCAGGGTGCGAAACACCCCTGGGCTTCTAGTTTGGATCCACCAGAGATTAAGAGGTGCCCTGAGGTCATCTTTGGAGATTGGGGTCTATACCCTCCTCCAGGGCTGGGGCTAACTGGGGCACCTGAAGCTTTTCCAGGCACCCATAAAAACTTAGAGCGAGGAGCTGGGGAGTCCACCCAGCCATTGCAGGAGCTCTCAAAGGCCTTGTAAAAAAAGGCGTTTCACGCATTTGTGTCAAGATTGAAAACATCCCAACCACATTTGCATGTGAATGGGGATGCAGAATTTCATGGCATAACCAAACGCTAATCAACTGCTGCCCTGCTGTCTCTTGGCTTTTCTTCCAAAGCATCTAAGCTTGTCCACTCTCGGAGAAAGGATGTGGATTAGGGGGTCCTGCAGGCCCAGGGCTCTGTAGCTCCTGCCCAGTGCTCCTGAGCAGCCCCTTTGGGGCTGGATGTGTTCCTCCCACCTTCCCCATGTTGATGGCACTTGTCTGTCCTTGCTTGGCTGTTGCCTGCCTCAACTGGGCTGCAATCCCAACTGCCTCCCTGGCCCCCTGAGTCCCCTTGTCTGCCCCAGGAGCTCGGTGCTCGGTTTGCATAACCAGCAAAGCTTATTCTAAATCCTGCTAAGCCAGCCCTGCAGGGAGCTGGCGGATGACAGGGAGCTCTGGGGAGCAAAGCCCACGTTCTCCTGGAGTTTTCCACAGGGCAGATGTCAGGAGTGGGGTGGGGGTGTTCGTGTGCCTGCACTGCCATTCCATGAGGATAGGGTGGAGCAGCACCATGCTCCTTGAGCTACAACCCTCCACTCCTACACACACAGGGTGATGTTGGCTCCCCAGACCTTGCTCTGCCTTGAGAGCCAGTGCAGAACCGCTCCTCTCCACACACGTATACTCGTGTGTGTCCCAGCAAGCAGCAGGGTCTTAGTCATGTGTGTGGGCAGGCACGTGCGCGTGTGTCCTGAGCGCCCATCAATCCGTGATGTGTTGGACTCTCTTAACTTTGAACCTGCGTTTGCTTTCTAACCAGCTGTGCCCTGCCTCTCCCCACTTCTCCCTGCCCCGCTCTGTCCCCTGTGCTCCCTCCCTGCAGGTTTTACTGGGACCTCATCATGCTGCTCCTGATGGTGGGGAATTTGATCATCCTGCCTGTGGGCATCACCTTCTTCAAGGATGAGAACACCCCTCCCTGGATCGTTTTCAATGTGCTTTCGGACACTTTCTTCCTGGCTGACCTAGTGCTGAACTTCCGGACAGGCATTGTGGTGGAGGACAACACAGAGATCATCCTTGACCCTCACACCATCAAAATGAAGTACTTGAAGAGCTGGTTCCTGGTTGACTTCATCTCCTCCATCCCAGTTGACTACATCTTCCTCATCGTCGACCTGGAGACCCAGGTGGATTCTGATGTCTACAAGACAGCCCGGGCCTTGCGCATCGTCCGCTTCACCAAGATCCTCAGCCTGCTGCGCCTGCTGCGCCTCTCGCGCCTCATCCGCTACATCCACCAGTGGGAGGAGGTGAGAGTCCCTTGGGGGTACAAGGACCCTGCTCAAGGTCTCGGGCCAGGTCAGGGATCCCTGGCTGTGTGGTAGGGCTGGAGGGCAGAGGTTCAGAGGGCCATTCTGGGAAGAGAGTTTCTCCGTAGCTCTGCTCCTGTGTCTTCCCCAGATCTTCCACATGACGTACGACCTGGCCAGTGCTGTGGTGAGGATCTTCAACCTCATCGGCATGATGCTGCTGCTGTGTCACTGGGACGGCTGCCTCCAGTTCCTGGTGCCCATGCTGCAAGACTTCCCTGAGGACTGCTGGGTCTCCATCAACCACATGGTGGTGAGTGCCCTCGGCAGGGGCAACGCCAGCCGTGCGTCTGCTGGGGGGAGGACAGGATTTGGTTACACACCTCTTACTCTAAGGCTGGAGCTGCCCGAATCCACGTGTTGCGGAGCAGCGTCTCTCCAGTCACAGCCCTGCAACGGCAGTGAGATGGGGCAGAGGGGAATCTCTGCATCACCTTCCCATCTCAGCCTGCCTTGGCTGCTGCTGGAATCGGAGCGGCCAGGGGAATCCCTCGTGTCCTGCCAGGAGGGAACAGGGTAGTGGGGCTCCTGCCTCCTCCCCACAGCAGGGGCTGCTGCAGGCCCAGGGCTTCGCGCAGTTCCCGATGCCTCCTCCCAGAGCAGAGCTCTGCCTTTTGTGCTTGGACACAGCAGGAACCTTTTCCGTGCTGGGGCTCTGGACTCCCTGGCTTGGGGAGG
This sequence comes from Calidris pugnax, assembly GCF_001431845.1. Classification (NCBI taxonomy): domain Eukaryota; kingdom Metazoa; phylum Chordata; class Aves; order Charadriiformes; family Scolopacidae; genus Calidris; species Calidris pugnax. The sequence goes on along the minus strand of NW_015091373.1, from coordinate 252,773 downwards.
GGGGAACTGGAGGGTTCAGCCCAGCAGCTCCTTCCAACAGACCCCCCAGCACTGCTGTTCCCTCGTCTGCAGAACGACTCCTGGGGGAAGCAGTACTCGCACGCCCTGTTCAAGGCCATGAGCCACATGCTCTGCATCGGCTACGGCCAGCAGGCGCCCGAGGGCATGACTGATGTCTGGCTCACGATGCTGAGCATGATCGTGGGGGCCACCTGCTACGCCATGTTCATCGGCCACGCCACCGCCCTCATCCAGTCGCTGGACTCATCCCGGCGCCAGTACCAGGAGAAGGTCAGCAGGGTGGAGTAGTGAGTGCCCGAGTACTGGGGGAAGACGCCCTGGCACGAGTGGTTCCAGCTCCAGAACCTGCTCAGTTCAGGGGCTGCCCTGCCCTGCAGATCACTGCCCTGATTTCTGTCCTTGCCACTCACCTGGAGGGGGCTGGAGGGGGGGTGTCTGGCTGCCCATTTGGATGGAGACGCCTTGTTCATGATGTTGGGGTTCCCCCTAGCATAGTGAGGCCCCATCCTGGCCTCTGCCCTGGGACCCTCTGCGTCCTGAGTGCACGGGAGTCCCGTCCTCTGCCCCGGAGGTGGCCTTTGGGATGGGGCCCTGGAGCAGGGGTGCCTGGATCCCAGCTCTGGCAGCAGCTGCTTCTCAACACCGAGGAGAGGGAAAGCGTTGGCCGGCCATGCCACCGGCCTCTGGTGTGGTGTGGCTTGTTTCAGCGCAGCCCTGTGTGGCTCTGCCTTGTCCCTGCAGTACAAGCAAGTGGAGCAGTACATGTCATTCCACAAGCTGCCTGGGGACACGCGCCAGCGGATCCATGAGTACTATGAGCACCGCTATCAGGGCAAGATGTTTGATGAGGAGAACATTCTGGGCGAGCTCAGTGAGCCGCTCAAAGAGGTATGGGCAGGCCCCCCCAGTGCTGGTGACTTGGGGGAAGGGGGGGCCGGTGCTTACTGGGGTCAGGCTTGCTGATGTCTCTGCTGACTTGCTCCTCACCCCACAGGAGATCATTAACTTCAACTGCCGCAACCTGGTGGCCAACATGCCCCTGTTTGCCAACGCGGACCCCAACTTTGTGACAGCCATGCTGACCAAGCTGCGCTTTGAGGTCTTCCAGCCCGGGGACTTCATCATCCGCGAGGGCACCGTGGGCAAAAAGATGTACTTCATCCAGCATGGGGTGGTCAGCATCCTCACCAAGGGCAACAAGGAGACAAAGCTGTCTGATGGCTCCTACTTTGGGGGTGAGGCTGAGCTGGGGAACTTGGAGAGCAGAGAGGAGTAAGAGCTGCCAGGGGGCAGGAGCTGGAGCATCCCTGATGTTTCTGGCTGCTGCAGCCACTGCCAATCCCCTCTTGCCCAGCGCCAAAGGCTTGGCGTCCTCCTCACATGGGGCTCTGGGGCTCAGAAGTCCACTCCACCAGCCCTGTTCTTCTGGGGAACCTTGTCCAGCAGATTGAATCAGAGGGTCCAGCAGTCAGAACTGAATTCTGGCTGGCTTGGGCAGAGGGAACATCCACCCACCCCACCTGTGGGCAGAGAGGAGGGTGGTTTAGAGCAAAGCATCTGAGCCAGTTTCTGGGCTACAAGGACAGGTCTGGGAGAGAAACCTGCCAAGCAATCACTGCAGCCATGCCCAGGGATGTCTCCATGGCCTGGGGAGGGAGGAAAAGGCTGTGCCTGGCTGAGGGCACGGCTGTGGCTGTCTGGACTCCCAGGTCTGTCCCTCCTCCTGAGTCATGCTCTCTTTCTGTGCAGGGCATGGGAGCGCAGGGCTGCCCTGTCCCTGCTCTGGCTGCAGTTATCTGGGGAGGCTGTTGGGAAGGGGATGGATGGCTGTGTCACCCTGATACCCAGACCTGTCTCCCTGCAGAAATCTGCCTGCTGACGCGGGGCAGGCGGACGGCCAGCGTGCGAGCTGACACCTACTGCCGCCTCTACTCCTTGTCGGTGGATAATTTCAATGAGGTGCTGGAGGAGTACCCCATGATGCGCAGGGCCTTTGAGACAGTGGCCATGGACCGGCTGGACCGCATAGGTGAGGAGTGGCCCCTGGGCTCAGCATGGCCACCTCTGCGCCTGCTCCCAGGGGCCACGGCAACTCAGGCCCATGGGTGAAGTCATCGTGGACCCCATGGGTGATGGCATCACAGACCCTGTGGGTCACGGCACCCCAGCCCCATGGGTCCTCAGCAATGAGGATGAGGGGAAGCATGGAGAAGGAACCTGCCTCCAGGATCCCTCTCTCCTCCCAGGCAAGATCCAGGCAATGCCATATGACAGGCTCTCCGGGGGATCTGTCATCCCCACACCCATATTTGCACTGTCTGTCATTAGCCAGCTGCTGTCCTTGCCCCCCTTCCTCACCTGCGGAGGACAAGCAGGACCCCAGCCCCCAGCCTGGAATCTTTGGAGCCAGGATTCCCCCCCCGCTTTGTCCCTTCTTCTCCCTGTGCCCCAGCCCAGACCCTCCCCAGGGTCTTGCTTCCCTTCAGCACACCGATGAGGTTTTACTGTCTCTTCCCCACTGCTACCCTGCCCTCCACGGTGTCCCCAAGAGCCAGCACTCCTGGGGTTGGTGACACTGCTGCCTCCCACCCAGGGAAGAAGAACTCCATCCTGCTCCGCAAGCGAGCTGAGCACAGCACGGGGTCAATGAACAATGAGATGATCCAGCAGATCGTGAAGCATGACCAGGACATGGCCCACAACATCCAGGACCTGCAGCAGATGGCGATGGGCCGGGAGCTGAGCGGCAAGCCGGTGATCTGGGAACCGCTGGTGCACGCGCCCCTGCAGACAGCCGCCGCCACCACCAACGTGGCCATTGCCTTGACTCACCAGCACAGCCTGCAGGCCCACATCTTCCTCCCTCCCTCCTCCATCTCCAGCCCGCTCTCCCCTGAGGCCACCCTGCTCACGAAGCCAGTGCGCAGGTCCCAGCCTAGCCTGGGGGGCTCCCGACCCTCTTCCGTGAGCTCCCCGTCAGGGACGCAGTCCCACCTCCAGACGCCCGCTGCCGGTTCGCCCTCCTCCCCCATGGTGCAGTCCCAGGCACCCCTGGAGAGTGGGGGCCAGAGACCAAGCCACGGGGTGCAGCCCCTGCCACGCACGGCACAGAAAGGGGAGATGCCGGCAGCAGCCAAGCAGCCCCCAGCCGCCCCCCAGCCCCAGCTCTCCAAGTCTCGGGGCACCTCGGTCTCCACCTCACTGCTGCAGCAGGCGGCAGGGGCTCCATCCCCCAGCTCGGAGCAGGCGCTGCCAGCAGGGAGAACGCTCCACTACAGCCTCTCCCGAGCCACCGGCTCCCACATCTCTCTTCTGATGCAGCCCCAGCAGCTGGTGAAGCACAGGAGCATCCAGGGCCTGCCCGTGGGGCGGCTCACACAGGACGTCCGGCTCCTCTCCGCCTCCCAGCCCTCCCTTCCCAATAAAGTGGCCCAGCAAGCCGATGGGGGCTCCTTGCAGCGGGGCAGGAAATCTGCAGGGAACCTGGCCCGCAGATCCTCTCCCTCAGTAGCCGGACTCCTCACCAAGCCATGTCCAGGGATCCCAGCCCAGCCGGCACACCCGCAGCAGATGCCTTCAGGATCGCTGGCTCAACCCAGCCGCTCCGTGGCGGGAGCATCCACCCCGCAGTCCCCAGTCTCTGCGTCCAGGCAGGCAGCAGGTCCCTCCCGCAAGAGCTCCGTGGCCTTCAGCCCCGAGGTGGAAACAGGGAAGCCCAAACTCCCGTCCAACATGTGAGTCGCTGTCAGCACTGTGCACAGGCAGGAGGGACCCGGGCGTGCTGGCAGCAGAGGCGGCAGGAGAGGCAGAGCACCTGGCGAGGGGCCCCAGCCCCAGCTGTGTCGGAGAGAGGACGAGGTGAGAGGCAGCTCCCAGGGCCATAGACTGGCTGCTCCCGGTGTGGGGGTACGGCAGGGACGGGTGTGGGGCAGCCCCAGAGCTGGCTTGGCTGAATGAGGAGGGGGGTCTGCTGACTGCCCTGAGAGGGGGACCCTGACCGGGCTCTTTCCTCCTTGCTCCATCACCATCAGTCCCGAGTCCTGCCCTCCTGGAGGCTACAGGACGGGTCAGAACCCTTGCCCAAACCCCAGCCTCCCTGGGGAGCCTGGCTCCCCACAACTGCTCCTTGGGGGCCAGGCCCCCCCACACTCTGCCCTTGCACCCATGGCCTCTCTTTGGGCCCAGGCCAGCACTGGCGGCTCCTCCAGTTTGTCCTCAGTCACAGCAGCAGCTGCCATATGCCCACCTTGATGCCCAGAAAGCTCTGCCCAATGCACTCTCTTTTTGGGAGAGGGGGGGATGCAGCGCCCTGGGGTGAGGGCAGAGCAAGGGGGCTGGAGCCCATAGCAGGGTCTGCCCGGACAGGCAGAGCGTGGGTACCCAGGGCCAGTGGGGGCCAGGTCCTCCGTCCCCAAGGCCCTGGCAGGTCCCTTGGGGCACGGTACCAGGACCTGGGGGTCCCAGGCAGGGTCCCCTTGGTGTGACAAATGCCGTGTGGCAGAGCTGGGGTCTCCCACTGAGCAACCCCCAGGTGCCTCTCCCCAGCTTGAGGACGCATCTTGCCTCAGTGGTGTGGGGTCCCTGTGGGGTTGGGATGTGCTGCCAGGCAGGGCTCTGCCCCCACATCCGGCACTGCCACCCGGACCCTCCTCGTGCTCTGGCGAGGGGGCAGCTGGACGGGGACCCTGCTCCCTGCAGCTCCCAGGAGGGTGCTCAGCCCGGGCTCTGCTCCCCCCTGCCCTGCCCTGCGGTCTCCAGACTGCCTGAGGTGCCGGTCACCACTGCCGCAGCGAGCCCAAGGGTGTTGTGAAGAGATGCCAAGCGCAGGCAGCGCCTGGGTGAGGTGCCGGGCCGTGGGGCTGCCTCCCCTGGCCCTGCTGGGTCTCCATGCAGGAGGGCCCCCCCAGAGCCCGTAGTCAGCAATGTGTGTTCGAGTCATGGCTCTGCTGAGCAGCTGAGCTCTGCTTAAACTGTGTCGCTTTGGGCCAACCGTGTTGCAGTCCTGGTTAGAGTAGTGTCCCCTCCCGACCCCGCACTGCGCAAGCTGCTTCCCACCTCTGGAGTCAGGAACCACGGCTGGTGGTTGTGCCCTGGGGCTTGGCTGCTGCCAAGCAGGACCTGCCAGACCCCCGCTGCAGTGGGCAAGGGTCTTGTTCCATGTGGTACTTCTTGAAGTGAGGTCTTCAGTTCTCCCCCGTCGTGTTTTGGGATGTCGGGACTAGTCCGGCCTGTGGGGCTGCTCGGAGCGCCCAGCCTGCAGGGCACGGCAGCCTGGTGGGAAGCCCGTCGGCCTGGCTGTCGGAGGGGATGTCCAGCACTGCCTTTTTTTCATGGACTTAAACTCCCCTTCCCCGCCCACCCCCGCGTCCTGCTCCATCCCCATGGTCGGTGTCTCCCCAGCAGCCCCTCGGGAAAGGGTGTGCAGCTGGGCTGCGTAGTCAGACGTTCCCAGGCTGTGTTTACACTGCGTGACGTAGATGTTTTAGCGGTCATCCTAGGTGTCCCCCCGCAGAGCCACGCGGGCCAGCCCGGACAGCAAGGAGCACAGCTCCGCTTCCGCCGGCCGCGCCGCTGACGCACCCTCCCCACACCCCAGCCCTGTGCCAGGAGCCAGAGCCACCCTCTGCTCCAGCCACCCTGTGCCACGGCAGACCCCTGCCACCAGCCATGTCAGCTTGTGGCCCTGGCGCCCTGTCCTGGCAGGGAGGCTGGGGGTGCTGGGGGTGCTGTCAGCACACACGTGTCTCTGCGGCGTGCGTGGGCGCGAGTCTAGTCACCAAAGACCATGATCCTTCACTCTTGCACTCACAGCAGTCGATGTACAGAGCTTGTAGTTTTCATATTGCAGAGAATTTAAAAGCGTTTTTTTATTTTTGGTCGTTGTACATAATGGATTTAAATAATAAAGAGAGATTCTGAGCTGGTCTGGGGCAGCCTCCTTTGGCACCGTCCGACGACAACCCCAGCGGGGGTAGGGATGGGGCAGGGGGGACACTGCAGTCCCCCTCCTGCTTAAATGCTGGATCCAATCTTGGCCCTGCCCGGAGCCCGGAGCAGCTGGGGCGTTCCTGGGTGCCCTGCGGGAGCCTCTCCCAGCACCACAGACCCGGGCAGCACAGCTGGAGCCCAAAGGCAAGAGGACCCTCCTGCCCACCCCCTCCCCTTAGGCCCTGGGGAGATTAATGTTTAATCTTTGGTTATTTTCCCCTTCCATCTCCCTTCCGTTTAGTAATTGCGGGGGGAGGAGGTTTGATACTGCCTGATTGCAGAGCAGACTCTGGGCATTAACTAGATTAAATGAAGGTCACGCAGCGTGAGATGGGCTGGGGTGCCTGAGCCACGGCAGCTGGGGCGTTTGCGGTGCAGAGCCCCCCGTGGTGCTGCCAGCGTGGGTCTGGGGCACAGCTTTGCCCTGACTGCAACCCTCCTTGGCACCTCCAGCCTCTGTACCCTCTGCACCCTCTGCAGCACCAGCCCTGGGGTTGCGGGCAGCCCGCCGTCACCTGCCGGCTCTCCCCACAGCAGCCCGTGCCACAGGACACTGGTGGCCACCCCACCATCAGCAAGAGTAAGGCTCTGCGATACACCATGGGATCAGAGCCGATTAGCGGTTTCTTTCTAATTTGATTATCTCAGATTACACTGATTAAGAGTGCATGTCAGCTAACAGTCCCCTGCCCCAGCGTCCTGCTGAAGGGCTGGGCTGCACTGCCAGGGCCCGGGCTCTGCCCGGCCAGTGAACCGCTCCGCAGCGCCTGCCCGAGCTGCTGGAAGCGAAAAGAGCATTTTCTTGGAAATACAATTCCAGCCTGTGCGTTTTATCCCCAGCCACGGTTTACCCACTGTCTGCAGGGCTTGGGCAGTTGATGCGGGGCTGGGATGGGGCTGGGGAGGAGGCGAAGGGACCTGCTGGCTCCCATCATGTCCCGGGGCAAGGGCAGGGATGCTGCCGGCAACCCAGGCCCAGCGCTGCATGGGGACCCGGCTGTGGCAGGGGGCAGCTCTGCCCAAGCCCCCACATTTCTGGCAGCAGCAACGGTGGGGGGGATTAGCAGGCAACAAGGCAGAGATTGATTAAAGCGGGGTTAGCCAAGATTAGAGGATCATGGCGGATAAGTGGGAGATTGGCAATCAGCGGGCGGGCAGCGGGGAGGGGGCTGCACGGCGGCGTCCCCCGGGGTGGCACAGGGGTGCCACGTGAAGCTGTGCCCACCTACCACCTCGGCATGGCGGGGGGACAGCGGGAAGCACCAGGATTCTCACCCACATGCGAAGGTGTGCGGTGCACCCCCCAGCACTGCATCCCCAAAACCTGCAACCTCCTGCTCCCTCCAACACCTGCAGCCCCCTGCACTGCACCCCACCACCCGCACCCGCCCGCACGGCACCCCCCTGCACTGCACCCCGACACTTGCACCCCCCCACATGGCACATTGCACTGCACCCCAACACCCGCTCCCCGCCGTACGGCACCTCCCTGCGCTGCACCCCCCCGCAGCCCCCCGCCGCCGGCATCCCCATTACACTGCACCCCGACACCTGCACCCACCCCCTACACTGCACCCCCCG
>NW_015091373.1:241827-244915 GCF_001431845.1 Calidris pugnax | reverse complement strand
GTTTCTTGTGTCTAGGAAAGGACATAGTCTGTGTCTTCCTGATCTTCCAAGTTCATCCTTTTCCTCCTTTGCAAGGTCACGGACAGAAATCCTTAATTCTTCCCTTTAGAAATCAGTGTATCCGTTAAATCAGAAGGAATGGTTCAAGGTAATTACAGAAACGGGCGGGGGAGGGGGGGGGGGGGGGGGGGGGGGGGGGGGGGGGTGCCGGGCCCGGCGCTGCCCGCCGCCCCCGCTGCCCGCCCCCCGCTGCCCGCAGGTGCTGGAGTACAACGCGCCGGGCGGGAAATGCAACCGCGGACTGACGGTGCTGGCCGCCTTCCGGCAGCTGGCGGGACCCGGGCAGCGCGACCCCGAGAGCCTCCGGTGCGCCCTGGCCGTCGGCTGGTGCATCGAGCTGGTGAGAGCCAGGGCGGGCGGCGGGGGCGGGGAGGGGGACGTGGGGCGACCCCCGGCGCTGACCCGGCCTCTCGCAGTTCCAAGCCTTTTTCCTGGTGGCCGACGACATCATGGACGCGTCCCTCACCCGGCGGGGGCAGCCTTGCTGGTACAAGAAGGTGAGAGAGTTTGGGAGAGCCCTGCCCCCCGGGGGGTGTCCTGTGGGGTCGGGGGGGTGTGCCGAGACACCACTCTGCCCTCCTGGTGCAGGAGGGAATCGGGCTGGATGCCATCAATGATGCCTTCCTCCTCGAGTCATCTGTCTACCGGCTGCTGAAGAAGTACTGTGGGGAGCGCCCTTACTACCTGCACCTACTGGAGCTCTTCTTGCAGGTGAGCCTGGCCCCTGCGTCCCCCTCCTGCAGGCTTGCCCTGTGTCTGGGCCCTTCCTGGAGGTTTCACAGAATCACAGAATTGTTTGAGTTGGAAGGGACCTTAAAGACCACCCAGTTCCCCTCCCTGCCCTGGGCAGGGCCACCTCCCACCAGCCCAGGTTGCTCCAAGCCCCCTCCAGCCTGGCCTTGAACCCCTCCAGGGATGGGGCAGCCACAGCTTCTCGGGACAGCCTGGGCCAGGCTCTCACCACCCTCACACCAAAGAACTTCTGCCCCACATAGCAGCTCCATCTCCCCTCTTTCAGTGTCAAACCCTTCCCCGTTGTCCCATCGCTCCCCTCCCTGATCAAGAGTCCCCTCCCAGCTTTCCTGGAGCCCCTTTAGGGACTGGAAGGGGCTCCAAGGTCTCCCTGGAGCCTTCTCTTCTCCCCTCCCCCCCCCAACTATCTCAGCCTGTCAAACAGGCCTATGGATCTCAGACTGTTCCTTAAGTACCTGGATCATTCTGCCAGGTGTGCAGCCTTCCTTCAGATTCAGAGGAGCCAAAATGGGACTTGGGTTTGGGGTTTTCACTGTGCTCTGGGAACTGTGTTAATAAATCCTGTCTTTCCTCTTCAGACTGCCTACCAGACTGAGCTTGGGCAGATGCTGGACCTCATCACTGCTCCTGTTTCCCAGGTGGATTTGAATCGCTTCAGTGAGCAGAGGTAAAGAAGTGGAAGAGGACAGAGGTGCCAGCCCAGCTGTGGCAGGGCGGCTCTGTTTGCAGCCCCCTCCAGACTGTGTGAGAGACAGGGGCTCGCTGAAACCTAATAGACCTAATAGCAGCCTTCCAGTACCTGAAGGGAGCCTACAGGAAGGCTGGGGAGAACCTGTTTAGAAAGGCCTGTAGTGACAGGACGAGGGGAAATGGCTTCAAGCTGGAGGGGAACAGATTTAGACTGGAGATGAGGAGAGGGTTCTTCACTGTGAGGGTGGTGGAGCACTGGAACAGGTTGCCCAGGGAGGTGGTTGAGGCCCCTTCCCTGGAGATAGTCAAGGAGAGGCTCGACGAGGCCCTGGGCAACCTGGTCTAGTTGGGGGTGTCCCTGCTGACTGCGGGGGGGTCGGACTAGATGACCTTTGGAGGTCCCTTCCGGCCTGGGAAATTCTATGATTCTATGAAACACTGCTCATGCCTACCAGGCCTTGGGGAGCGAGCCTTGTTCATGCTGTTAGAGCTCAGGGGCTGTTTTGGAGGGATCTGCTGCGTTTCTCCTGCTGGCCCTTGTCTGTGGAGGGAAGGGAAGGCCTGGGCTTTGTCACTGAGTGTGGTTCCTCTACTGCAGGTATAAAGCCATTGTGAAGTACAAGACGGCGTTCTACTCCTTCTACCTGCCTGTGGCCGCTGCTATGTACATGGTGAGTGGTATGGAAATGGCCTCTGGAGGGGCCCAACCCTCAGTCTGAGGCTGTCGAGGAGGGCAGGGGGGTGGGAGATGGGAGAAAGAAGGGTGGAGGGGAGGTGCTGGAAGGCTTTATTCCCTTTACCCTCTCTTAGGCTGGTATTGACAATAAGGAGGAGCATGACAATGCCAAAGCAATCTTGCTGGAGATGGGTGAATTCTTTCAGATCCAGGTAGGAGGCGAATCCCTGTCCCTCAAGGCTTGTAAGATGCTGGTTGTGGTGCTCCTGTGTTTTTATCTCTGTTCAGGATGATTACCTGGACTGCTTTGGGGACCCGAAGCTGACAGGGAAGGTTGGCACTGATATCCAGGACAATAAGTGCAGCTGGCTGGTGGTGGAGTCTCTCCGTCGGGTCACGCCGGACCAGAGGCGGATCCTGGAGGTAACTCCACCAGGGAGAGGTGGTGGGGGCTCCCTCCCTCAGGATGTGGTGTGGAGGGAGTGTAGTGCTGTAACATACACATGAAAAGCCACGTGCCACCCCATGTCGCTGCACCGTGCTGCTGCCTGGCTGGGACACGGTTTGGTGGCTGTGAGTAGAGCAGGATGGCAGCAGGGAGAACAAGAGGTGGCTTCTGTGGTGGCCGTGAGCTTGACCTCAGCCTGGCTTCTTATTCTGGTGTTTTCTCAGGAGAACTATGGCTGTAAGGAGCCTGAGAAGGTGGCAAAGGTGAAGGAGCTCTATGAGGCTCTGGGCATGAGGGCTGCTTTTCAGGAGTATGAGGAGAAGAGCTACCAGCGCCTGCAGGAGCTGATCGGGCAACATGCCAACCGCCTCCCCAGGGAGATCTTCCTGGGGCTGGCACAGAAGATTTACAAGCGGCAGAAGTGAGGGCGAGCCTGTCCCTGGACTGCTTGGCCTTTGCCG
>NW_015091373.1:241594-241817 GCF_001431845.1 Calidris pugnax | reverse complement strand
CCCCCCCGCCACTGTAGCTTCCCTGGAGCCTGGTTCCTGCCCCCGGTGGGGGTCTGGGGGCTGGTTGTAGGGCCGTCGGGGGTCATGGATCGTCCGCCAGCCCTTGTGTCAATAAATATAAGTTATTGTGGGTGCGTCGCTGCCTGGTGGGGGCTGGGCTGGGGGATGCTGCGGGGCGTTGCGGGGCGGGGGCATAAGAGGGGACACCGGAGCGCCGCCTCCC
>NW_015091373.1:239242-241542 GCF_001431845.1 Calidris pugnax | reverse complement strand
GCTCGGGGCCGCGTCGCAGTCGGTGCTGCCCGTCCGGGGGCTGCTCGGGGCCGGGGTTCTCCCCCCGGCGGGGGAAGGGCAGAGCGATGCGGCGGCTGCCATGGCTGCGGCGCCTTACCGGGGCCGGGCGGCTCCTCGCCGCGCGCGGGGCTCGGTGCCGGCCCCTTTCCCTCGGCCAGGACTCCCCGGCTGGGATTTCAAGGGCGTTTTCTCCTTGGCGGCATCTCTGAGATGCTCCCGGCCGCCGACACCCGGGGGGGCATTCACCCTGCCGCTGCAGCCGCCCGGACGGGCCGGAGCATCCTTGCACCAGGCTCAGGTCTTGCTCCAGGGATCAGACCCCAGCGCCCGGCTGCAGCCCCTGCCCCGCTGGACGGGCCTGAGCTCGGTGGGGCGTGTGGGGCAGCCCCCCTCCGCTGGGTGTGTTCCCGTCTTTGAGCGCACAGGCCATCGCACTCATCCCCTGCAGCCATCCCTTCCCTGCTCCGTGGCTGCCACAAGGTCACTGCCATCCCTCTTGTCCCGTCTGTTGCTCTCCAGATTTGTGCTGCCGAGTTCTCCCTTGCCAACTGAAAGGGAGTTTGGTGTTTGCAGGGAGCTGGATGGTCTGAAGAGAGGAGCTGTGGGGCTCTCTGGGGAGCCCTGGCAGTACTAGTGAGCAACGTCATGCTGTCTCCTAAGAAAAGCCTTCTCTGCAACCTCAACCACATCCATCTGCAGCACATCTCCCTGGGGCTGCACCTCTCCCGGCACCCAGAGCTCCAAGAGACCTCTGCCTCCATGGGTGGAGGGGACCAGATTGGCTGCAGTGACTGCCCGGAGAACTGTGAGCAAGTGGATGCCAATTCCAACAATCCCTCCTTGAAATGCCGGTGTTGTGAGTCCCACACGCAGCAGCCGGTGACGTTGGGTCTCCAGAAGCAGACAGCTCAAGAGGGCTTCCCCTACCTGCATGCTGAGGAGGAGGTGGCTTCCCCTTGTGATCCCCCTTGTGATCTGGCTTCCTCCTCCTCCTCCTCCTCCTCCTCTGTCAGTAGCTGCTCGGATTTCAGCTTGGACGACTCCCCCATCTCTGTTTACTGCAAGGGGTTCTCCAGAGAAGAGTCCGAATCCCCTGAAAATCAGCCCAACGTCATTCCCATAGGAGACACCCAGTCACTAACTGACCAGGGGAGGACGTGTGATGGAAGAGATGCCAACCTCAACCCCACAGTGCTTCAGAGATCGGACACCTTGGCTGGAGAGAGCCCAGACAGCCTCTGCAGCAGCACCTTGCTTGACTCCCAGTGCGATGAGACCTCTCCCAGCGCCGTGCCACAGGGGACCACCAGCGTCTGCATCGACCTCGACCCTAACTGCAACTCCCTTCCCAATCCTGATGCTGTGCCTCCGGCACCGCCGGCACCAGGACAGTGGGATCCCAGTCTGAGCAGAGTTCCTGAGCCACAGCCCCGGGCTGGCAGTGTCCCCCCACCCGTGCCCCCTCGGCCCCGGAGACGGCTGCAGGTTCTCAATGCGCAGAGAGCAGAGCAGCTGCTGCTGCCCACGGAGCCAGAGCCCAGCTCAGGCGACATCTGCAGAGACGCAGGCAAGAAGACCATCACCTCCTTCCATGAGCTTGCCCAGAAGAGGAAGAAGAACACTGCTGGGCCCGCTCTGGCCCAGGCCAGGGCTGACCGGAGCGACTGGCTGATCGTATTCTCGCCTGACACGGAGCTGCCGCCCTCCAGCGAGCTGCTCTCCGGCGCCGTGGGCCAGGAGCCAGCGCGGCCCCAGCCCCAGCACGACTGGCTGGTAAAACCCCCCAGCTCCAGGCAGAGAGAGGTGACCACCTTCAAGGAGCTGCGGTACCGCAGTGCCTCCAACAAGCCCAGGGGCCAGCCAGCCGGCGAGCGGGCAGAGCCGGTGCCACCTCAGCACCTCCCTGCACCAGCCTCTGGTGGTGACGGCGCAGGCTGGGTGCCACCTGTGCCACTGGGTGCACACTTGCTGGCACCCATGGAAAGTCAGCAGGCGAAGAGGAGGCGATCCCGGCCAGGACTGCAGCCCATCGCGGAGGCGCAGCCGGGGGCTGCGGAGGAGGGGGGGCTGCCAGCCTGGAGCTGCCCCTTGGGAGAGACGGGGCTGGGATCCCTCCGTGACAAAGACACCCTGGTGCTTGGGAGGGTCGGGGGAGCCGGGGGGGACCCCCGGGTGCTGGGGTCAGCCGAGAGAGGAGAGGAGCCCCGCAGGGAGGGTAAGAGTCGGGGTGCCCCGGGGGGGAGGGTCACCCTTCAGGGGACGCAGGGGGTTGCGGGGGT
>NW_015091373.1:164159-238517 GCF_001431845.1 Calidris pugnax | reverse complement strand
GGGGGTGGGGGCGGGCAGGGCTGGCGGCCGCGGGAGGCCCGGTCCCGGCCGCCTCTCGGCAGATGGTGCTGCGGAGCCGGGGGTGGGGCCGGCCCCGCGCCCTGCCGGCCCCGGGAGGGTCCCCCCCGTCCCCGCCTCTCCGTCCTGGCCTCGTCCCCTTAGCAACGGCGTGTCCTTCATCCCGGCACCCGGGAGCTGCAGGTTGCCATGGCAACCGTCTGGGATGCTCCCCCCGCCCGGGCCTCCCCGCCTGCTCCGGGCCTCCGTGTCCACCGGAGCCGCTTCTCGCCGTGGTCTGTGCGGGGCCCCGGCGTCCCCGCGCGGTGGGGTGGGCTGCCCTGCTGACACCTTCCGTTGCCGTGTCTCACAGCCCTGCTGATCGCCGTCAGCGCCGCCGTGGACAAGATCATCGCCCACTTCAGCGCCGCGCGGAACCTGGTGCAGAAGGTGAGGGCCTGGGCCCGGCCGCACCGACGGGAGGGGAACCCACGCAGCTTTGGGCAGGAGGGGCTTGGGGAGCTCCAGGGGAGGATCCCACCGTCCGTCCCTGCGGGCTCGGGGTGAGGGGCTTCCATTCCCCTCCCTCTCCTCTTGCTCAGGCCCAGCTGGGAGACAGCCGGCTCAGCCCAGACGTGGGTTACCTGCTGCTGCACACCCTCTGCCCTGCGCTCTATGCCTTGGTGGAGGATGGGCTGAAGCCATTCCAGAAGGACGTTATCACAGGCCAGAGGAAAACCTCCCCCTGGAGTGTGGTGGAAGCCTCTGTGAAGACAGGTTGGTGTGAGGACTGTGTTCCTGGAGATGCTGGTGTCTCAGGATGCCTGCCTGGGCTGGGGGAAGATGTGTGCCCAGAGCAGTGACTGTGGTGTCTTCTGCAGGGCCCAACACCCGCTCTCTCCACTCTCTCTGCTGCCATGTGGCTGGGCTGGCCCCTCTTACCAGCACCCGACAGAAGTTTCATGCCTTTATCCTTGGTCTTCTGAAGTGAGTATCAGCCCTGCTGACCCAAGCTGTTCTCGCTGTGATGACGGGTTGGAACAGAGTCCCAAAAGCTCTAACTGGGGTTCCCTTTTTCTTGTTTAGTATTAAGCAGCTGGAGCTGTGGATTTCTCATTTGCAGAAGAGCCCAGGTAAGGACACAGTGCACAGAAGCTCCCCACCCACGCCCTCTCCTGCTTGCCAGGGTGATAATCCCATACCCCTTCCACCCACAATGCTTGGCTGGCATTTCCATAGTGGATAAGGGCATCCTTTTCCATGGTCCATCTTCAGTATAGGTCTCAGTAGAAGCTCCTCTGACCTGCTAGGTCAGACCAGCTTGCCCTGGGGGGGTGGGGGGTGTGTGTGGGCATTTTGCAGCTCTGTCCATATCTCATAGGTGTAATCTCCGTGCTGTATTCACCCACGGCCTTCTTTGCCCTGAGCCAAGGCCCTCTTCCCCACCTTGCCGATGAACTGCTGCTGCTCATCCAGCCCCTCTCAGTGCTGACTTTCCACCTTGACCTGCTCTTTGAACACCACCACCTCTCTATGGATGTAAGACCCTTGTCCCGTAGGCTGGAGTCACCCCTGTCTCCTGCCCATCGCTCTGCTCAGGCTGTGCAACCTTCTCTGGAGGGCCAAAGCAGCACTGCAGGGGACAGCCTGGAAGATGAGTTCCCTCCTGATGCTCTGGGGAGGGTGGCTGGTGCAGACAGCAGCACAAGGTCCCAGTCCCAAGCAGCTGTGCCTGGGCTGGTCCCTGGGTCTGAGGTGGGAGCTGCCCTGCAGCAGACCTTCCAGCATGTGCTGCGGTGGGGCGACCAGCTCAGTCGCACTTTCCTGGGAGCTGACAGCTCCCAGGATACCCACAGGCCCGAGGCAGGCCCTCGGGATGCCGGGACTGGCCTCAGTGGCTGGTGGGGCCAGCTGAGCCAGGCCTCCAGGATTTATGCTGCTCCTAGCAAGGAAAAGTTCCCCTTCATCTGGTGGACAAAGCTGCGGGTGGCTGCGGGGGATTCCAGCCCCAGCCAGGCTGTGCGACCCCAACCATCCATGAATGAACCTAGAGGCACGGAGCTGCAGCTCCTTCAGACCAAAGCTGTCCCTGAACTCCCCGGTCCAAAGCCCAGCAGCCATGCTGACACCTCTGGGACCTCTTGCCCTGAAGACCTCATCGTGCCTGCTGGGGCTGGAGCACCCCCCAAGCCAGACGATCCTGCTGCTGGAGAGAATCTCCTGGCTGTTTCTCCAGAGCCATGTGTGAATAGGAATCGGGCAGCACCTTCAGACCCAAAGGCAGGTGGTCCTCCTGGTCCTGAGAAGGGCAGCTGGCTGGGCCGGCTCTTTGGAGCCACCAGCCCCTCTGCCAGGAGCTTCTCTCCCAGTCCTGATGCCATCTCAGCTCGGTCCAGGTAAGACCCGGCTTGGGCAGGGTGGGGGAAGCAGCATGTGCTGAGGAAGGTTTTTTTTTTTCCCAGGAAGCAAACAGAACACCCGTTGTGGGGTGTCTGGTACTGCCCATTGCCCAGGTTTTGTGCTCCTGGGATTAGCACATGTCCCAAGTGCTGCTGTCGCGTCACATTAGTCCTTAAGAGCAGCAGGAGCTCATGGCAAAGGCTCAGCGGTGCTTGACTGGCCCTGTGTCAGCTCCCTGATCACCCGAATAGTCGGAGCAGGATGGGTGGGAAAAGGCTTCCTAGACAAGCTTGTGGTTTCTTTTGCTTTGTGGCAGGAGACCTTCTAGCTGGCTGTCCCCCAGCGCACGTGTCCTGGCTGTGGTGGTGAAGGGGCTGGCGGCTGAGAAGCCCCATGCTGAAGAACAGCCACAGAAGAACTCGCCCGAGCCGCCGCAGGCCCCCAGGTGATGCAGGGCACTGCGCTGGTTGTGGCTGAGAAGCTGCTGGTGGTGGGTTTTTCTGGGTGGGGGAAGCAGGAGCTGTTTCCAGATGTAGCCTGGGTGTCCTCCGTGCCTTTCTCAGGAAGGATCTGAGGAACTTACACCTTGCCCGCTCCCCTGGGGATTCCATCATCTCCTGCAAAGCTTTGTGTGAACCTGTGTGCCTGCCTAGCTGTGGGCAGCGGTTTTTCCCAGACATTTTTCGGGGGAATTTTGAGCGCTTCCTTTCCCTTGTGTTCCTTCTGGATTAATAGCAACCAGTTTGTAGCAATCATGCGGCAGCTGTGCCCAAATTGTGGCAGGTCAGAAAAGCTGCAGTCGTCCGTCCGTGCTTGCGCAGCCTCTGTCCAGGCAGAGGGTGGGCGAGTGGCCATCCCACCTGGCGTTTGTCCAGCTCCCTCCTCCCCAGCCCTGTCCTGGCTCTCCCTGCAACGTCTGCACCAGAGCTTCATGCTCAGCTGCGGCTCTGGGGGTTGACAGGACACATTTGTGATGTGGCTTCTTGATCAAACCCGTTGTCTGATGGCGTCTCTGCCCGAGGGGGGGCTGTGTGTGTCACCGATGCTACAAGTGAGGGTCAACACCTCTTGTGGGAGCCTCTCTCTGCGGTGCTCAGGGCATCTGAGGATGGCGTTTGTTGTACAGGGCAGTTCGGGCGCTGTGTGACCACACGGGCACCGCCGATGGTCACCTGAGCTTCCAAAAAGGGGACATCCTGCAGCTGCTCTCCACTGTGGATGAAGACTGGATCTGCTGCTGCCATGGAAACAGCACTGGCCTAGTTCCTGTCGGTTACACATCTCTCATTTTGTGAGGAGGCGGTGGAGACCTGAGGCAGCAACTGAGCCCGCTGCAGCAGGTGCCACCTCTGGGAAAGCCTGTCTCCTGCCACAGCTTCACCTCCTTTGGGATTGGCAGTGCTGCAGGGGACCCTGCCCCGGTCCCCGCCACTGCTGCTCCTTTGCATGACATTATGTCTGCTGCGGGTACCTCCCATGAGCCGCTGCTGCGCGTGTCCCCACAGAGCTGCTGGCACTTCACCGCGGCACCCGCTTGGGAACTGCTCTCGCTCATGTTTCCCAGGGGAGGGAAGGGCCGCGGCCCCACGCGGTGCCCACAGTCCTGTGTGTTGTCTCCGTGCCCTCCTGTCCTGCCACTGCTACACGCCCTGCTCTGCCTCGCGGCCGGGGCTGGTGGCCCCAGCTGCCGATGCGCAGGCCCAGCACCCTGTAAATAGTTGTGACCACAGGAATAAGCTTATTCCAATGGGGAAAAGCTGGAAATAAAGGTTGTGACTCACGTATCCACATGTGTGAATGGATCATTGCGGGGTGGGGGTTACTGGAAATGGCCACGGCCCTGCCTGAGTGGCCCTGGGTCTGCGGGAAGTAAATGCTCCTGGGGGAGAGGGCAGGAGGGGCTGGGACCACCCTCAGCATCCCAAGGGCAGAGCCTGGCCCCGGAGCTGGGGGTGGGACCATGCCCCAGGAGGGAGCCCCAGCCAGAAATAACCCTGGATCCAACAGTGCCAGTGGCCCCGGGGGGGTGGGAGCTGCGCAGCATGGGTAAAGCTACCTGCAGGGCTGTTTATTTAAACTAATCTTTTTCCTGAGTCACAGGATCTCAGTCGGGGCTTGATGGCTTGTATTTTTTTTCAACTTTTTTTCTCATGGTTTCACACCATTCTGTTTACATTTCATACTAGGCTCCCCAGTAAAAGAGCTGTGGATGTACTGGAGAGCATCCAGCGACGGGCCACAAGGCAATTGCCATGTGTCTCACAGGCAGCTTTTGAGCTGAGCTCTCTCCTGGGGACCAAGAGCCATATTCCATCCTTCTGGTGGCAAAGGAGCCCAAGTGGCTGCCACAAGCCTGAGCTCTGCTGCCAGGGTAAAGCCACTCACTTTTTATTCTGTTCTCATTTACAGTTCTCTCTCTGGAATTTTTACTCTCAGACAAGGGATGTTCCAGCGTAATTGGATGGTGCTCAGCTTCCCTTAAGTAGGTTTGATTGAATTCCATGACTGCCTCTGGACTTTGAAATGGGGTCAAGCCAAATGAGACGAACCCAGGTACTTCTTCAACTGGTGGAAGAGAGAGAGGCTGGTTCGTAGGGACACCATGTCCCCGTGTCCCGCCACGTGACGGGAGGCAGGACACAGGGCCACCACAGGGCCGGCAGTGCCCAACAGCCCCGAGCTCCCACAGCGTCCCTCAGGCCCCACAGTGCCTGTCACCTGCCTGACATGACCCAGCAGGGGCCCCTGCGCTGCCACCAAGAGATGCAGTCACGGTGACAGGACGTCTCCCACTGCCTGCGCAGGGCTGGGGGAACTGGGGGTTTATCCGATGGGAAAAGTAGCATAAACCTGTAGAGGGAATGGGCCGTGTACCCCCGCGAACACTGACGGCCGAGGCTCTGTCCCTCCTGCCATGCTCGGGCCAGGAGAGCTGGCAGCATCACATCAAATCCTCGCAAACCAGCATCCCTCCCGAAGGGAGAGCCCCTGGCAGCCGCTGGGAAGGGCCGGGATGCGGCAGGAACTGACAGCGCAGGACACGGCAAAGAAAAGCCCACAAAGTCATCGATAGGAAAAGATTTTCCATTTAATACTAGACTCTCTCAGGATTGAGATGCAGGCTTTTTATGCAATTACATCCAATGTTAAAATTGGTAATACATAATTTACAAAGATTAACATCAAAACAATGATCTATTTAGATATGCTTTGTAAAAAGGAAATATATTAGCAGCATTTATTTTCAGCAATCACACAGCCTACACCCATGCAGACTAAGAGTTCATATCTATTTGCAATAATGTAGTGCTTCCTGGTCTTAAAACAGCGATCCTGGTGACACACCGGTCTTCTCATTATTATAAAATAACCGAAAAATAAAAAAAGTCATTAATTTCTACACCAGTAAGAAAAACAATTCTTTGCACTTACCTAACATTTGATTGTCTAAAAAACATTTTGTTTAGTCTTTCAACAAAAGAAAGATAAAATGACAGAGCTAGTGTCTCGCTTCTGTACGCACTTTATTTTTTAAAAACTTTTTAGTGTTTAACACCATTTGAGACAATGATTTCTGTTTTAAACTAAATGAGACAACTCAAGAATTTGGACATGCGATATTCCTACTACACGCACGAGTATTTTATACTCAGGGTTCCTGGTACTGTACAGTGCTTCTCTACAGTAAGAAAATATTCCAAACTATTTTCTTATTTCTTTTTTTTTTAATAAAATATTTTTTCTCAAAGGGTTTTTTTCCTTTCTTTTTTTTTTTTTCCTTTTTTTTCTTTTTAAATCAACACATAAAAGTTAATGGAATGAGTCATGTTCCACTAAGAGTAAAATAATTGTAATAATAACAAGAATGTACATTAGGACAAGCTTGGTCCATTAAAAAGGAACATGTAACTACTGTATTGCTTTACATCCACGCAGCAGATATATACAACTTGGCACATTAAAAACTGGTTTTCTTATAAGAACATCTAAAACAGGACTGTATATGCATGTGTACGTCTGAAGGACAAAAAAGCAAAGCCATTGTCAAGGGGCAGCGTACGCCGACCACCCCCTCCCTGTGCCACGGCTGAGGCTCTGCCGGGCGGGGGGCACGGGGAGCCCCGCGGTGCCGGGGACACGGGGCAGGCGCAGACGCTGCGGCCAGAGCCCACCGCCCGGGGATAACACTGCTCGTGGGGGCAGAGAGAGGCGGTGGCGCGAGAGACGCTGTCTCTTAATTTAAGAGACGGACATTTGAAGCTGTACACCCAGAACACAAGAGTAGTGTTAGCAGTTGATATATTCTACAGTTCACAACAAATACTCGCTCTGAATACTGCTTGACGGTTCATGTAGTGAAGGGTTCTTTTTTTTTTTTCTTTTTCTTTTTCTTTTAACAGATTTTAATTTGCACAACACACTAGACACACAAGAACCACAGCTTATCAAAAAAACCAACAGCAATGGTGGTGTCAGGATTTGACTTGCTTTATAAAATTTCTCTGCAGAAAAAAAGTGAAAAATCTCCCAGCCTGCCCCCGCCCTCTTCTCCGACGCAGAACAAGTGCCTCAACCAGCCAACTCCTGCTTTGCTCCAAGGTGACTTTGGAAGTTGCTCCTTGGCACAGACCAAAGGTCCGGGTGTGCACCGGCCCTTCCACGCTCAGCCTTTTGCACATTTGGGTACGTTTCCCTCTTCTTGGAACTTGTGCAAACCAGAGGCCACAACTTTAGGGCAGCCTTTAATTCTAATCCACTGGGCCTTCACCCTCCCATCTGGTTTTCACTCACTGGCACGGGCCGTGGTGGTGCCAACAGTATCTTGTACAATCACAGGTTAATTGGTGAACACGGGGAATATTCTCACCAGAGTAAGCCAGTCCTTATCCTTCCTACCTCCCCACTTTTTAATTCTTTTTTTTAATTATTTTTTTTTATTTTTTCTTTCTCCTCTGAGTGGGAATATCAAGCAAAAATAAATTAAATTTAACCATCCCGGACAATAACCACGAGGTTTTTCTCAGTACCTAACATCAATACAAGGCACGCCCAACAACACACACACCATAAGAGCACTGCAGAGCAGGGCAGGGCAACCTGCCAACCCAGACATCTAAGTGCTAACTGTTTGTATATTTGTCCGTTTTCTGCTGCTCTCTTTTCCTTGGCTGGTGCAGAGGAGGTTGGGCTCCTGCCCTCAGTCCTCAGCAGACCTTGTAGCAGACTCCAGACCGCAGCATCCTCTCATGGCATCACTTCCTGAAGCTGCTCTCTGGGATGGTGAGAGTTCGCCGCCTCAGCTTCCTTCCTGATCCTTCCTCCAGCAAGTAGGTGACGTCGATAGCTGCAACAGAGCACAGGCTTTGGGTAAAAGAAGGCAATACGAGGAATAGTTTTCCTATTTCCTTATAGAAGGTTCCTTCAAGGATGTTTCTATCCATAGCCATCTTCAAAACTTCACTGGACACCTTGTCCAGTCTGAATTTGGTCCTGCTTTGAGTAATGTTCGGACCAGACGACCTCCAAAGATCCTTCCAACCTGAAATATTCTATGAGTCCATGATTATTTTGCATTAACTCCCAGAACACGAAAAGACACTGGACAGACCTCAACCTACCCTCCTCAGGCTGGACGGGGCTTTGAGCAGCCTGGTCTGGTGGGAGGTGTCCCTGCCCAGGGCAGCGGGGGGAATGAGATGGACTTTAAGGTCCATTCCAACCCAAACCATTCTGTGATTCTGACTCTAGGCTTTAAATTAAAAAGATACAATACTTAATGTGTGCAACCACTGCACCCTTATGCTCAGACAATACCTACAGAAGTTACTTAGAACCCAATGGAAAGCTCGTTAAAGGTCCAAAGAGACTTTCCAGATTCTCTTCAGTCTTTCTTGGGATGTCTGTTAAGTTTCCTAGTTGTAAACACAGAATGATGGGGGCGGGATTTGTCTTCAGAAAGTTTTTGTGGTTACTAAATTTGTTCTACAAAACACATCAGTCGTAAGAAATTTCATTCAGATTTAGTGGAAATGGCTACTGTTGCAAAAGAAAACATTGCTGCAAAGAAACTAATTATTAATCATGTCCACTAGCAATAAATTCAGACAAAACCATGTCTTTTATCAACAGGATCTTCAGCGAACTGAAAAGAAACCTGTAGAAGAAACTCTACTGTGCAATCGCAGCACAAAATCTCACCATTTTTCCCTGGGATTTTCTCTAGGAGGTTGAGCAGGATTTGATTAAGTCTCTCTCTCTGGACGTGCCGCCTTTCCTCTGGAGTGCACAGCTGCCTGGTGTCGGAATTGCTTTCTTCCACCTTTTTATTAGCTTCACAGGTCTCACTAGAAACTGCCTCTTTTTCTGGCTCCTCCAGGCTCGGCATCTCGCTTGAAGCTTGATCCTGGTTTCCTAACACATCCTCAATAAGTGGAAGAGAATCTTCTTCTTGGTTTAAGTCTTTAATCTGTGGTTTTGAGCGATCTGTTTTCCAGGATGATCTAGCAGGAGAAGAAGGGTTTAAATACCACAATTTTTCGGACACTCACCCGAAAGGCCGGTCAGCAGTGAGTGAGGGACTCTCAGCAGGCAGGGGGCTTTCTGGAATCTCAGTCATCCAACAAAACACACGCATTCCAACCCACCAGTTGCTGTCAACAGGAGGCTCTGTGCCCATAACCTTGTTTGCGTGACATCAAATGCAGTCTGATACAAACAAATTGCTTTTTTATTTCAATGTGGGAAGGTTTTGATCTTCCAGACTAGCTGAGCTCAGCACTTAGTGATGTTTCTTGGCAAAGGCATGGCTCTCGATGGGCGCTTTCAAAGGGAGTGCAAACACGGGCAATCTGGTCAGGGATCCCACCTCCCTCCGTGTAGGGAGGATGATGCTCTTTATTCCTCATTATTAAGGAACACTAAGGCTGCTTGCATGTTCTACCCCTCCTCACTTGTTCCCTTTTATCTCTTTGAAAGTTTAGAGGATTTCTTTCAATAATTTAAACTTAGTCTTTACATAGTGCCCAAGGGAAATGGGCAGGAAAAAGAGCGGACACCAGACAAACGGGATTTTCTCAATGAACAATCTGGTAGGTAAGACTCACCTGCCTCCATTTCTCTTGTAGTTGTCTGGTACATAATGAGGCTGTAAAAACAATAAAGATTATGGTAAATACCAAATAAAATTCACAGTGGAAGAATGTGCTGGTCTATTCTGGAAGAACCAATAGGGGCCTTGCCCATCCAACCCCAGGAATGCCAGTGCATGGCTGGCACCTCTCACACATCAGACAAAGTCAAAGGAGAAGGCAGAATCATATGATAAGGACAAACTAGAGCCAGACTTATTATCTGATTCTTCATGTGTTCTCAATAGATTTCAAGTCATAGAACTTCGTGATAAAAATAACCTTTGCCTTCTGCAAAGCAGAAGTTTGAAACCATCCCTAAAGTCACTACAAAAATCTTTCTGCTTCCCCGAAGAAATGCGCCCACCGGCAGAAGATGTGCAGGTCCAACCCCTCTGCTGGGAGGGAGGGCAGCGCCGCGGAGGAGGACGGGCACAGCCAAGAGCTGCTGCTTCCACACAAGCAGGGAAAAGGAGGGAGTGAAATGAAGAGATGTTCAGATGGAGGACGTTAAGGGAAACTGTGCCGCCTGTCTGCCCTGTGGTTTTTTGGTAAGAGATCCGTTTTCTGTGAGATTTACATATAAAGCAAACAGTATGTTGTTTGATAGAGCTGGGAAATGGAAATAGAAAATAATGTTTTTCTGTCTTGGGAATCACTATTCAAAGGTATCATTTTTTAAGCAAGTTTATTAAGACACGGAGTAATTACACCAAAGGCAAGAAAGCCTGACACAGACAAACAAACTTCTTCTGTGTATGTGTGTGATTCTCCCTACAACACATACGATTATTATACAGTTGCAGAATCACAGCTGAAAAGTGATTTTTATGACTTCCTTCACTCGAGTGGCTTAAATGAAATTAGCATCTAGATTTCAGTCAGAAACCACAATCTCTAAACTTAAACATCACCATTCATTCAATGTCTTTGACCTGTGTATTCTCTGACTACAGTTGCTTTGTCAACGTTTTATCCAGACTCTTTGCCTACATGTCAGCTTCCTTGGGTTTACCCAGCTTCATTCACAGATGGAGAGCCGAGAGCTTCCCAAAAACATGTTCCGTCTCCCACTAAAAAGTAAGGCAGCAAAGAGGAGAAACACTTACTGAAAAGTCTCTCTTGGGCGTGAGTTTCTTGGGGAAGTGGTCAAAGGCATAGGGCTTGGTGCAGACAGGGTAACGATTCCGGTGGATCTTGTAGAAGAGATGAGCTGACTTGTCAAGGCGGTAATCACAAATATATACATCCTGCTCCTTCACACCTTTTGGCCTCCCTGCAGTTTCAAAACAAAGCACGTAGGAAAAAAGTGTATATCAGATTCAAGAGGACTCATGGTGTACCAGGGGAGGAACAAGCTGCACACAGCATCAGAGAATCAGGGGGCTGGTCGAGCCAGTACGGGGCTTGTTTGTTCTCCTTGGTTCAGAATCACAGTAGGGGACACATTGCTAGTTCAACTTAAGAGGAAAACCTGTATACGCTCATCAAATAGTACCCAAACTTTTACAAAAACTATTCTCAGCTGCCATCACTTTCTCTTCCCTGCCCATCACAGCCCCACACTGCTGCTGGCTCTGACCCTCTTAAACCAGAACCCCTGCCCAGTGCTAAAGCAATAGCGCTTCCTCAGCTCTGATACCCTGTAAACATTGCCTACAGACTTTTTACTGCAGTTACTACTTTAGTGTGCTTCCCACATTATTAGAAAGGTGTATTATATTTAATTTCTCATCCCATTCAGTTTCCTTACCTTTGCAGTAGGTGTATAGGTCAAGAACACAGCACGTTCCCACCACAGCCTCTAAGGGGATAATTTCGTACAATGGCACCCGGAAGAGCTCATTGTGATAAAACTTTCGAGAAGGGGAATGATGTGTTTCATGTGGACGGAAATAATGATGACCAAATGCAAACCGCTCCTCTCTGTTTGAAGATAGAAAGGTAAAAGAAAGAGAGAAACAGAAGGGAAAAAAAAAAAAAGACAATTTCTATAAGCCCGTGATACAAATTTACTTAATGCCCTCCACTCATTTACAAGTTAGTTATCTTCCAGTTTTGCAATGACTGTGATGAAAAGCAAAGTCACATGAATATTACACATTCAGCTTGATCCCCTTCAGTAAGAGGAATATTCCTAGTGTAATTTTTGTGAACAGAGCAGACCCACTGTGCTGCTGTCTATGGGCCAGACACACCTGAGCATTTACAGTGGCTTAGGAAGCTGGTAATCATTAGCTGAGCCAGTTCAGCTGTCGCTGTGCATTCTCAGCCTGCTCTGACAGTGAGGAAAGTGCATCAACTTGTATCTCTTACCCCTTGCTTAAACCTCCAACCTTGCATATTTTTACTTTTCAGTTGTGGAACAAGCAGAAACGAGTAGGAAAACATCAAGCCTTTGTAACCAAGGCATGTTCAGTCCTGCATTTTTAAGCTATGACAAGTCTTCCACAAAATTACTGTTTTGACAGGTAGGTATATGGAATGTCTCAAATTCAAGAGACGCTTTGAACATACTTCTCATTTTTCCAGAGTTTTTCAATGCGGAAAATATCGAGTTTCTCCCTGTTGATGTGGGACAGCAGTCGGTAGGACTGCCGGACAGGGTGTCCATCGGGAGTGCGACGGCTGTCTCTCATCAGGTAAACACAGTCACCTGGCAATAGGCACAAAAGACACACCTGTAAAGAACTTTTCATGAGTCCAGCACATCAAAAAGAGAGGAGTAAATGGGTTCATTAAAATGAGTGTGACAGAGCTACCTAATTGTAAAGACTGATGCAAAAGCAACGCAGAACCCGCCAAAGGAGGCAAGGTTCCCACACTCATTCTCACAAAAGCTTTATAGCAAGAACTAAACATGACTCTAATTGTACCAGACTGAAAATACTAACGTGTAATGAATCAATTATGACAGACCACAGGATATGTAAAAAAATAAGTTTTGATTAGGAAAATGCGTAGAAATTAGTGACAGCTGCGATGTTTAAAGAATAAATCTTTAGATTTAAGAGAGAAGATACTTACAGAGAAGATTATTATTGAGAAAATAAATAATTGACTGAGAAGCCCCAAGCCCCAGCAGAACTCTGATAAGATACATAGCTCAGGAAAGGTAAACAGAACTCAAAAAGGGATGAACAAAATGACACTCGGGGCAATTAAAAATGTCTTTCCCAAGTGCAACCTGTAAACATGCCCCATAACTTCTATTTATTCATTTCATCCCACAAAGGAATTAACTTGTTAATTTCCCTGCTCTGATCTGTCAAATGGCATTAGAAGTACTTCCTCTCCACCCCCCAGGCCTGACTGCCGTTCTGACTTCGTGCTGCTCCGTTCTCTGTGCCGAGGACCGTGCCCTGGCAGGGTGAAAGCACAGCGCCTTTCTCCTTCAGGGAAAAAGCCTTTCACAAAAAGCCTTTCTCCTTTAGGGAAAAAGCTTCAATCAGTAACATTCACAAAGAACCTGAAGAATTTCAGAGGGACAACATTTGGGAAACTCAAGGCATTACTGAAACTATTGTTGGATTTAGTACGTAGTATTTAAAAAACAATTCCATCTTTTCTGTTACTTACCTCTCAATGAACAGAAACCTGGGTGGTCCCAAGACACAAAAGCTTAAGAAAAACTACCCTGGGTAAGATCAAAGGTCCCGTAGCACAGTATTCTAGCTGGGAAAGTGGGCAGTAGCAGATGTTTAGGAGGAAAAAGTGTAGGAATAAGGCACGCATAGGAAAAGCCTTCCCATTGTATCCCCTTCAGGCTTCTTTTAACCTTTGTTTTACGGACTTTTAGAGCTGAAGGCTGGGCACAAATGGCAGAGGTTAATCCTTCCTCCAAGAATTTGTCTCATCTTTTGGGAACCATTTATACTCTTGACCTCTCAAACTTCCCGCTGCAATGACTTCCACAGTTTAGTTATGGTTTTGTAAAAAAATACTTCCTATTGTTTAAATATGTTACCTGCTAATTTCAGTGTTTGTTCCCTAATTTCTGCATTGCTGCCCTTTCCTGAAACACCCCCGATCCCACAGGCCTTTCCCACACCACCCTCCAGACCATCTGCACAGACTTTGTTCACAGCAAAGATGTTTCAGATCTCATCATCCCTGTCATTGTGCTTGTTTTCACAATTAGTAAGATGCTCTGTTTTGAGACAGGATGACAAGCCATGCACACAGGTGCAAGAGACCCCCCCCCCCCCTGTAGATTACAGAATGGCACAATTACTTTTTCTATTTTGTTTGTAATAATTTCCAATACTCAGTTTGCCTTTTTGACTCATGCTGAACATTTCTCTTATGTTTCCATTGAACTGCAATGACTTCCGGATTTTTTTCTCCTAAGTACACAGTTATTTTTGTGTATGGGCAGTTCTGTCCCTTTTTCTTCCCTGTACATTCCTGGTTGTTAATGAGCAGGTTTGGTCTCTGTTACTGTCACAGCTTAGTGAAAAGATGCTGGGGAACCGCCAAGCACAATGTGGCCTCAGTTGTGTTCTCCCTTAGCTTACAACCAAAGTTAGGATTAAAGTGAAGGACACATAATTATATTTTCATAATATAATCTCATTTATCAATCTTGTGTAAATTTAGAAGTCCTAAGGACTCCTCATATGCAAAAATTGCTTTCAGGTGTTATGCTGCTACCTGTCACTGTAACAGGAATACAATACATTGCACTATTAAAAAGTCATCTGATTTAAACCACTGGCATTGCCTACAACCATGAAGCCACCTTTTAACCTTTAGGTGTACCAGGATCCCTACTAAACAAACAGAAGCTGTGGTTGCAGGAAGGAGAGGATTTTATTGTAGCTTCATCAGGTGAATGATGGGCTACAGAGAGCGACCCAGGCTTGCAGGTGAGGTAGCAGAGCACAAGCTCTTCAAGGGCTCAGTGTGCATTTGCTGGTGATTAGCTCACACTCACGATTTGTATTAGCTCTTCTGACTATCTGAACTACAGCTGGGATAGTAACATCTTAATTTTAGTAAGTTAAGGATTACTTTTAAGGAACCTACCTCCTTCATTTCTTTAAAAGACCCGTAGAGAAAAAAAAATAAGGTATGTGCTGAGAGCAGCTGCTGACCCCAAGCAGAAGGTAAATAAACCCACCTATTTTGGGCTATTATTTTAAATTACCTACTTTCAACTCTCCTTCCCTACCTCTTCAGTGAGAATATAGCAACTCTAGTACACAGATACTCTCTTGACCTAAGGATCAGGAAGCTTGATTTCAATTCAAGTTTCTCCAGATGTCACTAACTTCTGGAACAGCTACCCCTCTGTCTCAAAAAGGGAGATTATAGTTCCATGTTTTCAAGGAAAAAATGTGGCTGCCATTGCCGCTGCATCAGAGATAACAACACAGGACAGTTTCTGGCCATGTGGGTTTTCCAAGATCTGTTTTGAATTCTCTCAGCTCACACCTGAGGTGGAACCCCTTGTTCCCTCTGCAGGATGTGATGGACCAATTGATCAGGTCTATTTGCATCATCTCCTGGGTTTATGTGGTAGGTACTTTTTGCAGAGGAAGCATGTCTGTCATATATAACTCAATAATGTCAAGTAGAATTATCAAGAAATTAAAAACCAAGTCCTGTAACCAGAGACTGAAGGACCCTCACTCACATAGAGGGATTTGATCGCAGTAGAGTGTGTGCACTCACACAGTTGGAAGCTTTTCAGCCTTGTTCCTCAAAAACATGAGTTCTCTGGAAAACAAACTAATTCAATGTACAGACACAGCTCCCCAGCAGCGAGGGTGGACCAGCTAACAAAGCAGGCAATGGTCAAAAGCACTTTCAGTCTTTATCTTAGGATCAGCCTCTCCCTAATATACAACGTACAGGAAATAGGTAATAGTCTATGCTGACAGTGGCTGCAGGGCTGAAGGTCACTGTGGTTTCTTTTGCCCTGGAACCTGTGAATTACATGACCTTTCAGAAACTAGAGGGAGTAAAAAACTCTCTCTTCTGCTGTCTCCAAGATGCTGTATGTGCCTGTGCACCTGAAGCACAATTTCTAGAGGCACGTGTCGTGCTTCAGAACTTCTGGTGGAGAACTTGAGACCAGCAATGAATCCATGGATTTCCCCTTTCTCTCCAGTAGCAGCGTGTTCCTCTCCAGCACCTTCTGGTTACACACCTGGCTTAAGCTATTCCCTATAACTGCAGAGGCATTTGGTTCCTGATAGGGACAGTCTGGTCTCCTTTGTCCTCTGCCGATGGGACAAGGAGTTTACCCACATAAGGACTAACATTTCTCTATTTGAAGTCACCAAGATCATGTTAGAGGTTTGCAAATGAAATATTATGTGTTGTGACAAAAATTACCTTAATGCTATGAATGACTGGAAGATGCCACAAAACCCTGCTAAAACATAATCCATTTTAAAGGAAAACATAAAAGGAAGTACTGATACAGCCCTAGAAAGTGAGTTCCTCTCCAGCAAGGAACTCAGCACAGCACAAGAAATGAGAAAACCAAACGGCTGAACAGGACAGACAGTGCAGAGCAACAATCAAAAGTGAAGACTGAATGCAAATTCTAGAATCCTGCACAGGGCACAAAGAACACGCTGTTCTTTGACCTTTTTAATTCTTCACTTTCCTGAAGACCCTCTCATTCCCCTCTAGCAAACATACCAGCTGGTTTTACTCATTAAGGAGCAGTTCTCTTAATAATAACATAGGCTTCTTTCTAACCTTGTATGCATCTGTAGGATGAAATAAATAAAATAAATCAGTGAACTGAATTATGTGGCTGTGTAGCTGCCTCTGAAAGACTCAGTGCTTTGAAGCAATGTCCAGAAAGATACAATTCAGGGAACAAACAAGCAGTAAGTTGGATGTTTTAATGACGGTTCTACACTAAAATACTAAAGACCTAATAAACACCTTTGCCTTTACTTCTAAATGTTAACTACCAGAAGCTGGCTCTTCTCTGGCCAGGAGGAGAGCCCAGTCTGTGCTAAAGGTAATTACTGTTTCTTCATAACCAGCCTGTGAGAGCTGTTACTATGTGTCACTCCCATAACAGCAGAGTGCAGCTTTCTACTTGTAAAAAGATAAAAGCATTTCAAACAGGATGATGCCAGAAATCTCTGCACGCTCCTATCTGATGGAAATCACAGCAGCCACCGGAGTAAGCACATACCTTGGCGCAGCAGCAGATCATCCCGTAATAAGCATATGTAATACACACAGCCAGGCTGGGCATAATGTGGACGAGGAATCATGGGAACCTCCTGGGTGAAGAAAAGAAAAAGGGAAGGAAATTGTGAGATGTCCAGCATCACCAGTGCAAAAATGGGGCTGAAACCCTTTTGGAAATGTGCAGAAGTGAATAGAGAAGAACTGCCACTGTGATTACATCTAAACTGAAGAAGCAACATTATAAAGTGAGAATCTCACAATGGTCTTGCCAACCTCAATAAATATAAATGCAAGAGCTGCTTTAGTTTATAACTGTAGTAATGAAGAGGAGACTTTTTTTTTTACCCTGTTCACAGACCGAGGTTCACACTGCTCACACAAGTAGTGTTCAACGTCCGAATTCACACCCATACAGTCACAGTGCTGCCAGACCTAGAAAACAAACACATCCCAGTTAGAAATTCCTGTGATAGATTTTATTCAAGAAATTTCATTTTCTCAAAAAATATTAAGGAAAGCAACAGAACAAAATTCTGAAAGGAAATTCAAGAGTTTCTTTGAACTATTCCAGACTATGTCAGAAGACAGACAAGATCCCCATGTCTGTGTAAAAGCCTCAAATTGGTCAAATTAATTTGCCTAGAGACAGCAGTTGCTGGGAGTTTCAAAGAAGTGCTAGCTCCTATATATAGAAATGCAAGTTGCATTTCCTCTGCGAAATCAGAATCTCTCAATTCTTTTAGAGTGAAAATGAAAGTCTGAAGAGGTAACAAATGCCACGAGCTACATGGAAACTGCTGGTAAAAGTTCAACTGGTTATGAAGAATAGAGAAAGAGCAGCAGGCTCCATCCTGTGCTCCCCCTGCCTCACCATGCACTTTTCAC
The DNA here is from genome assembly GCF_001431845.1 of Calidris pugnax. NCBI lineage: Eukaryota > Metazoa > Chordata > Aves > Charadriiformes > Scolopacidae > Calidris > Calidris pugnax. The sequence continues at coordinate 220,944 of NW_015091373.1, read as the reverse complement.
ACTGGATCATGAGTCCTTCATCTTTGTAAAGGCCACAAATGCAACGGATCACATCCTCGTCCTTCTCATGCCCATTTTCTTTTTCACAGACTGATGTCTCGCTGCTGTCAGCCTCACTTGCTGTTTCTCCCACAATTTCATCAATTTGGGCAGACGCCTCATGGCGAGCATTATAATATGCTTTCCGTAGCCGGCATACATCACGCCCAGTTGGAGATTTTCTGCCATAATATTTCTGAATAAAAACAAAACAAAGAAACAAAAGTCTTTTTTTGTCCAGGTTTGATGCTTTTGGTGCATTCCCACTGTCTGTGTGCACCCTTACAGGTGTCTGCCCCAAAGTTGCACCCACAAGCGTGGAATACACCCGTCCATCTCCTCCCTTCTCTCCAATAGCAGATCCATGTATCTCTCATACGACCCTGAAGACCAAGGTACCTCTTCCAGAAGATAGTGAAATTGCTTTAGGTCAGCTATTCATGCATGTTCCTGACCCTCTGACTTAAGGCAACCAAGAGAACCGAGGGTGAGCTGAAGCACATTAATTGCTATGAACTTGCTACCAATTGCTATCAGGAACAGATTATCACAAGTTCTCTTTCTCTAAAATACTTTTCTTCTTTTGTTACTGCAAGTCAGCAAGAGAATTAAATCAGAGTACAACCCCAGTTGCTATACAATGGCTTTAAAGACAGAGAGCACCTCACCTCTGCATTCCGGAAGACCTTCAGCATGTCCCCATCAAAAGCTTCCACGGTTTTGTAATAGCCAGTCAGGATCTGCTTCTCAATTGTGGCAAGGTCCAACGGGTCAGAGATCTTCTCATAATAGTCTGCATTTCTGCAATGGGAATGTATGCACAATGTCATTTTCACTAGCAATTCAGAGCTGGGCAAATCCATTATAGAAAACCATGGCTGAAAAGCATGGGTTGCTCTGAGAAGCGAGTACTTACTTTTTCTTTGGGGGCAGGTTCAGGAGGGGAGCTGCCAGAGCCTGTCTGGAGGAGTCTGTAACAGGAACACACAGTTTACCAACATTTACTTGAGTAAAACTTAAGAAGACGAGTAACTAACATTCAATCTAGGTTAGAAAAAGGCTCTTCTTCTGAGGCACAAGGAACTGAAATGTTTTTGCATTTCTAGAAGCTGGTTGCTGTAACGGGACCACATGCACCAAAACAGAGGATGCCCTCCTTGCAATTCTGTCAATTGTACCAGTATGATCAACTACTGAAAAATCAATTTAAAAGGACAGCAACATCTGCAGACTCTGGTGGCAAAGGAAGGGGTTGAGGATAAAGCAAAGTGATTACCGGTAGCAGGAGAAAGGGGGAAAAAAAAAGGCAGGTTATTTAACATCCTGAAATAAACTCCTTTTTTTTTTTTCTAGTCTTTTCTATTCAGAGTCCATTGTTCCAGAGGCTGAAAAAGTCTCCATGGAGATTTTTTTGGGAGTGTCACCTTCACCTTTATAGGATATGATGCTATCACATATTTCCTTGAAGATTTGTGCTAGGCGGGCAGCGCGAGCCACTTCAATATTCTCTTCAGCTGCTGCCAAGCGTCGTGTTCTCACAGAGCGGGAGGTCTGAAGGGCTGAAAACTGGGTCATGAAGACATCTGAAAGAGGGCAAAAAAGGATTATCTCTAAACAAAAAAATTAAAGATCAAATTACAGCATCTTTTCCAATCCAGCAACTCCACCACCAATTATTAAAATGAATGTGTTTTCTAAGCTGCTGTTACAGCAAAAGGCTTCCATTTCATATTCCCAAGTCGTGTCTTGCTGCTTACAGCTCATCTAAATGGTTAAGCTGGTTCTCAAAGTATTTGATGTTGCTGGAGCAAATAAAGCATGTCATTGAATTAACCCCAAACACTTCCCAATTTCTCATGTACCTGAGAGTGGGGACCAAATCCTGCAGGGCTGCGAAGATTATGGTCCTACAAATAGAGTGCTATTTTTGGAGCAGGATTAATACATTTTTTCTGATAGTCGTATTTTGTCTCATTCCCATAACTGACTGCATGCCAAAAAGCTTTGTTCTCTAAAGGCCTGAAACCCATCGAATTATCGAGGATCAATGACAATTTTCAAAGTCAGCACAACTGTTTCTGGTCTAGGGATAGAGAAAGCAGAAAACAGCCCTTCTCTGTGACGGTCCCACCATGGAAATGTTAAATATCATCCTCCTCCTCTGATAAACCTCTCTTGATGAAATGGGAGTCAGGACTTGAGACCTCAGGGCTGCTGGAGGAACACAAACCAATCCAGCAACCAGACAAACGGTTTATATAGCACAAAGTTCTCATTCTTAAGCATTAAGTGTTTCAGACAAACTGCAGAATCCCTTAATGCAAAAAAATCAACATTGAAATAGTCAAAGAGCTTCTGTCTTGCTCTGCTGTGTAAAGGGTATCCATCCACAATCACACATACAGGTATTTTTATCTCTAGAGCATTCCCTGAATGTATTACAAAAAACAAATGGATCTTTTAGTAACTCTACATTTGATTTATGCACAGAATGAACTTAAACATTCCATGGGGATGTCACGTAGGTGCTCCAAGGGGCAACCTGAGGAATCTGTGTTGGCCTCACCAGATTTAATGTTGCCGTCATCCCGACAGATCCCATTCCAGCGGTTGTAGAGCGAGGTGGAATGGATATTATCACTGACATGCTTCACCTCCTCTTGCTTTTGTCGAATCTTTTCCCAGTTTCGTACCAAAAATACATGGTGTTTCAGAACAAAATTCCTGTAGAAATTAGAAAAGCATTCAAGAATCACCTTCCTACTGTAAAATTAATTCCTAGTTGTGGGGAAAGAGACAGATATTCAGAGGTTACACTTCTGTGCCTTCTCTCCTCAGTGGAGAGGAATTCCACACTAGGTAGTTAAAGGAGAACTAAGAACTGCTTGCTCAGGTATTTAATGATGTCTTATCTTACAGAAAAAAAATAATTTCCACATTTGCACAATGCCTTATTTCTGAGGAAAATCCCACTGAAATAATCCTTTACCTTTCTCTGTTAGACATGGGCTTCATCTGCAGCTGCGGTGTCAGCCTCGTTGGCGTGTTCACACTCTCACTGGGTTCCTCCGGGATGTGGCCCCTCTGGAAAACAGATCATTCTGATAGATGGGAAAAACTGTGCCAAGAACTTAGCAAAGCGGTACCAGTAGATCCCCGAGACAGAACCTGTAGTATTGCTCTACAGTATTTCTCTGAAGTTTAAAATATACAAATACACAGCTTTTTGTGATGGCACAAACTGATTTCCTATTAACCTTAATCAATGAAAAAAGCTGTCTTCACTACTTACTCTCTTCTTTAGTTTGTGCTTTGACTTCCTTTTCTCTTTTGACCGTCCAGGCCTTCTGTGGGTGCTCACAAGTTGATTGCTTTTGCTTGAAAGTCCATTCATTCGCTGACTTTTACCCCCAATTATTCCTCTGCATTTGTCAAAACCACATTTGCAGAGTTGCTTTGGGGAAAAGAAGAGAAGAGAAGAGAAGAGAAGAGAAGAGAAGAGAAGAGAAGAGAAGAGAAGAGAAGAGAAGAGAAGAGAAGAGAAGAGAAGAGAAGAGAAGAGAAGAGAAGAGAAGAGAAGAGAAGAGAAGAGAAGAGAAGAGAAGAGAAGAGAAGAGAAGAGAAGAGAAGAGAAGAGAAGAGAAGAGAAGAGAAGAGAAGAGAAGAGAAGAGAAGAGAAGAGAAGAGAAGAGAAGAGAAGAGAAGAGAAGAGAAGAGAAGAGAAGAGAAGAGAAATTATTTTAAATAGAATACAAACCATTTCAATTCTCTCTCATTATAAATAACCTGTTCTGTCCAATACAACACAACAGGTTTTGTTAATCGACCTTCAATTTTACAGAACTGTTTGTCCTTGGTGAGTTTTTTCAAGGTCTTGCAATGAGATCCTTACCTGTTTTTCAACATTAAATGAATGAAAATTGTAGTCATAAGTCAATTCAGTACCAGCAGGCATGTCTTTAAGGGCATACAATCCAATCCGGTAAACACCATTAACAGACCTGCAGGGAAAATACAATAAAATATTCTCAATAATTAAAAAGAAAATTGTCTTTGTCCACTTAGTGGAAGTGTTAGAGACAGGAAGCAACACTTCTGCTGTACCCTGGATTATGCTTGCTCTTCATTGGTACCCTTCTCTTGTTTATCTCTTACAATAAACTTTGAAAGCCAATAAAGTGAACACCGTATTTACAAAGAGCAGGGAGCTCTGCTACAAACCACCCTGGGTCTCACAGCAGATCTGCTTATCAACCGCTGAGGTTCAGGCCCTCGCCCTAAATCAAAAGCTTACACTGAACATCATGCCTCATTTCACAAAACACACTCAAATTGATTGCCTCTCCACTTCTTTCACTTACATTGTCTGTTGAATTTTAAAATTTAAAATGTGATTACTATTGCTGAAATCCACTGGAATGTCCTGGGGAGAAATAACCCCCTGCACTGGTACAGGTTGGGGGCTGACTTGCTGGAGAGCAACTCTGAGGAGAAAGACCTAGGAGTCCTGGTGGACAATAGGATGCCCGCGAGCCAACAACGTGTCCTTGTGGCCAAGAAGGCCAATGGCATCCTGGGGAGCATCAAGAAGAGTGTGACCAGCAGGTTGAGAGAGGTCATCCTGCCCCTCTGCTCTGGCCTGGGGAGGCCCCAGCTGGAGCACTGGGACCAGTTCTGGGCTCCCCAGTTCCAGAAGGACAGGGAACTGCTGGAGAGGGTACAGCAAAGGGCTACAAAGATGATGAGGGGCCTGGAGCATCTCCCTTATGAGGAGAGTCTGAGGGACTTGGGTCATTTTAGTCTAGAGAAGAGAAGATCAATGCTTATGAATACTTAAAGGGTGGGTGTCAAGAGGATGGGGCTGGTCTTTTTTCAGTGGTGCCCAGGGTTAGGACAAGAAGAAATGGGCACAAACTTGAATATAAGAAGTTCCACCTAAACGTGAGGAGGAACTTCTTTCCTGTGAGGGTGGCAGAGCCCTGGAAGAGGCTGCCCAGAGAGGTGGTGGAGTCTCCTTCTCTGGAGACATTCAAACCCCACCTGGACACGTTCCTGTGGGACCTGCTCTGGGTGGATCGGCTTTGGTAGCAGGTTAGACTAGATGATCTCCAGAGGTCCCTTCCAACCCCATATGGTTCTGTGATTCTGTCCCAAGAACCCCAAGCCACCCTGCTGTGCCACCACCCCAGGTGAGTCCTGTTACCCCCACCCCCTATTTCACTGGAAGTTTCTCACTACAAATTTCTCAGAAATACTTCCTACTAGTCTGGCACAGGATTTCTTCTCATAACATAGAACTGATATGACACAGGGTGTGCTGAAATCAGACTACCTTCCTGTTTGCCTCCCTTAAAAATAAATTTGAATTGCTAGAAAGAAAGAATATATACACACAGATTATTTTACGCCACTATCTAGGCTTCAAAATTCCCAGCAGGTTAACAGTACGACAAACAACAACACTGGATTTGCCTTGGCAGAAAACTTAGATCCTTTCTCCAAAACATCCAACAACTGAAAACATTTTGTTACTTCTCTTGTGCAATGCAAGTGTGATAGTAAATATTATTTACACTGCTCAGCTTGATTCCTCTCCTTATTTTCAGACCAGATTCTCTTAGATGATCTGGTTATCTATATCTTAGTCACTGGTATACCAGTCTTCCAGTAAATAGAATGTATTTTTCTTACCATTTCTGCATCTCACAGTTAGGATTACAGCTGTGGTTGATAAAACGAGCCTCATTGCCCATACGATAACTATCTATCACCATTCCACTGTCTAAATTCAGGCAATAATGATCGCTGTGGTTATGATACTGTTCAATCATCCGGTTCCTAGGAAGCAACACAGGAAAGTTATTTGTCATTCTGCTTGTTGCTGCAAAGCAAACAGGGAGTAACATAGTAATAGCGCACTCAAGAATTCTCAGAGAGGGTTTGGAAGAAAAAGCAATTATAATCTTATATATTTTATAGAACCGTACACCTAGAGATGGAGGAAAACCATTATTATACCTATTTTTATAAGTCAAGGCCACTGACAGAGCTTGGATTAGAATTTAGAAATTTGCTCTTCTGGAATGCTCCCTTTTGGGTTCTGCAGATTATTTGTATACATTTCATGTTGGTAACCTGTGTATGGAAGAGAAAATGCAAGTATACATTCTTTGGTGTGTTTATGTATGCACGTGTACAACAATCAGCCTCTTCCTGTCATTATCTGGGACCGGACACATTTCTGGAATGACATCCATGGCTTACAGCCACCTCTTTTTAGAAAGAGAGCACCCGTAAGGAGTCCGTGGTGTCAGCAGTTCTCTCTGTAGGAGAAGATGGCACTTGCCTCCTGATGGAGCTCTGAGAGCAGCGAGTGTATCCCTCCAGCCTCAATGATCTGAGGATGCTACGTGGTTAACACCAGTACGATTTCATTCTTTCATTGGTTATTAATGCTTTTCAGTTCACACCTATCTGCAAAAGCCCGTTTCCCTTCCTGCCCCTCAGTTCTACCTTGCACCTTGCACAGCTCAAATCCCGCACAGTACTCATATCCACTTCCCATTCACTTGGGGCATTTGGCATTTACAGAGCAGATGTGGCAGAAGATGGATTCCAAATACTAAATCACTCCTCTCTACTTGACTGAGAAAAACGTGGTTGATCAAAAAAGCTGAATTCTAAGCTTTCCTTCTGTGACCGTGACCAGAAAAGCCTTCTTTCCCAACCCCCACCAGCCTTACTCTCCCCTTTGTTTCTGCTTAAGCATTTCCCAGCAATGATAACAGATGCTAAAGTTATTTATTGAGCCTTCCATGCCAAAGCAGCAAATAAATATTTCTACCTGAATTCTTGCTCACTAACAACTTCTCCCAGATATTCAATGATAAACTGTCCTGCTTTCAGGGGTTCTTTGGTACGAATACCCCATCCTTTCTCCTCAGCCCGGAACCTCTCCAGGCACTGCACCCATTCATGCCTCTGTATCCGCTGATTACAGCACTGTTCACCACAAGGGCAGGTGTTTGGTGAACACTCAGCAAAGATCATCCTAAAATAAAAAACAAAGAAGTTAAAGGACGGTGAATAGCATACCTTTAGATCGATCATACAAGAAAAGAATAATGACACAAAAGTAATTTCTCTGCTAAACAAAAAAAAAAAATGTTAAAATGCTTCTTCTTTTCAAAATAACAAAATCACACCAAGATCCCCAGCCTGGCTTGCAATTCAGAGAGCAAAATGGAGCTTTTCATGGGATCTTCCACTGAAGGAAGAGACAGGGGAGCATACGCAGAGCAGAAAGCTCCCCGGGATGCTCTGTACCAATACTTTGATTAATGGGGTCGCATCCAGCACAACTCTTAAGGTATTATTAGTTGATGTGAAATAATACGTTTATTGAAATTCTCTTATCATAGTCAGTCAACCCGGGGGTTGAACTAGGTTACCTTTAAAGGTCCCTTCCAATCAAACCCAACCCAACCCAACCCAACCCAACCTAACCCATTCTCTGATTCTATATTTCTAAGCTGTTCCTAACCTATTGAGACAGTCCTCCACGCAGCCCTTGCCGCTGTCATCGTCCGGTTTTTTACAATTGCAGGTAGTGGCCTCATAGCCAGAGAGAGGCTTAACATCCACATAGACATCTGGAGAAAAGAAAAACAAAAAAAACCAAACCCAAACAGGGAAAAGAATTCTTTCCAGGTGAAAAAATAGAACTATTTCTCTATAATGTTTTCACTCCAATTACATAAAGCAAAAAAAGAGGGTGGGAGTGTCTCTGGCAGGAAGAAGAGCACAACAGAAAGGAGGGGTGTCATGTGAAAATTCCACAGTTAACATGTTTTAGTAATAAGATTTTACTTACTAGAACGGATTTTTTTATAAAGTGGGACATCTGGCTTTTTGTACAACTGCAAGGAAGAGAAAGAAAATTTTAATACATTGCCTCAGTGCATCTGTTCTTCAAAAGAATCAGGGAAATTATATTCTGTACATATGCAAAAGTTTTGTAATCGTTACTAGAAAACCCGTCTGCGTTCTCTTCTTTAGGCTCTGGCTACATTATCAAAAAGGCCAAAAAAGGTACCTGAGTAAGCAGAACTTAGGGTTTATGAACTGGCTGAGCAGTTTTTCCAATATATTGGTTATTCTTTCCGTGCTCTCTGAACAGAGCACAATGGGTAACAGGTATGATGAGGACAGACCATTCTGAACAATGCTGTCCTTCTCAATACTGAAGAGTAATTATTTAAATCTATTTTGGTGGAATTACCATGTGTGGACACTTAAAAAAGTGAAAAAGAAATAATATTAAGGTGCTTATCAAATGGTCGGACTCAATGACCTTAAGGGTCTTTTCCAACCTAAACAATTCTGTGATTCTGTGGGAACTGTGACTACAGGTAGGAGCCGAGAGAAATGCAGATTCATCTTCTAATTAGAGAGACTTCCTCTGCAGATGGAGATGACCGGAGGGAAAAGGGAAGCTTGGATCGCATTTTGTAACTTCACATATATTCCATTCTTTCAAACAAGCTTTAAGGATAGTTTGAAATTATTACCTATTTTGCTTACATTGACTGCGTTAACAGCCTTCCCTCAGTAATGTATGTGGCAACAGGCACCGGCCAAACCACTGCACAATCCCTGTTCAAACAATCCCTGTGCAAAAAGAACTGCTCTGCCAGGGCTTTCAATATTCCAGGTAGATATGGAAAAAGGCAAGGAAATAAATCACATATTTGTTATTTATGGAATACTGAATAGATAAGCAGATGTAAGTCATCTTCAGTAGATGACTGAAATGTCCATGATCACTGCTTTAAGGCTTGCTGTTGGGGGTGTCACATGGAGCAGCTCAAGCCACAACCTCCTTGGAATTTGTCCTGCTCACTGACAGGCTTGAGTTACAGGTTTGGGAGCGCTTTCTTGCTCTAGAGCTGGGGACAGATTTACCCTCCAGCCCTAAATCCTGTGTTAAATCACTCGGTGGAAACTTCTCAGGGTAAAAAAAAAAAAAAAATCCTATTTTTAGGTTTGCACATATTTAAAGCCCTTTAAAAAGAATGAGACTGTTGAGCAGTTTCTCTTTTTTCCGTCAGTATGAAAATTTCAGCTTGCAAGTGAAAAAGAAATTCCACTCTGCTGGGACTGATCCAAGAAAAATACGGCCTGAAATTTCTCTGTGCTGTTGGCAGAACATCTGAATTCTCCTGAGGCGTGTCTAAAAGAAGACTCTGGCAGAGAGCAGGCACACCACCAGAATAAAAGTCTGCAGCAAAATTAATGACTTTTTTTCAGCAGAAACCCACAGGATTGCTATTTTGAAAGAGATGGAATAATGGAAATTCTTCACATTAAACACATAGACAAATCCTTTATTTCCTCATCCAGTGGCAGCAACGAGAATATTCATCAATATATAAACACAGCTTTCATCTAAGAGCCCTGCTATTTTCTTTCTAAGGCTCCCACCATAACCTTGGCAAGGAACTTTTTATCTTGTACCTGATTGTGTTTCCACTGCCAGAGGATGTCGTAAGGCAGCTGGAAGTCAATTCTCTTTTGTCTGAGATACTTTCCTGAAACAAAAAGGTTTGTAAGTTGCACACACTCGTATTCCCATTGCCCCAAGAGGAAAAAGAGCAGCTCCCAGGCTCCCTGCCAAATTCTGTGAGGGCCTCTTGATGGTGGAAAGGCAGAAAAGCAGAATCCTCCCAGAACACTCTGTTTGTCAGCGGCAGGACAGGGAAGAGCCCTCCATGCCGCTAGATTTTGTGTTCTGCTCTGCTTTGTAGTCAGGTCGAAACCTCCACGGCCCGCGAGGGAAGCTGCTGGTGTGGGGGGAGCTGACTGGTGAGGAACGTGGCAGAGGGGACCCGCCTCCTGCCTCGGTGACAGAATCACGGGCGCCATTGAACCCCAAAAGCCCCACGCAAACCCCCAGGAGCGGAGCCAGGACCTGCAGGTGTTAGCCCCGAAGGGGGGACTGAACCTCAGGTAGTGAAGGGACAGCAGGAAATAACTGCCAGAGCTGAACACGACTCTATGCCTTACAGGAAACACCAGGAACTTTGGGGTAGAAATCTCAAAGTCGGCACTTTCTCCTGAGCTCCTCTGCGTTCTCGTGAATACAACGACATAGCACAGAGAACAAAATGCACATGCACAATTCATGCAAGGTGGTAAATCCCGTTACTGTACTCAGAGAAACCAAATTAGTTTTGAAAATAGTAACCAAGCCTGTTCCTACAACCTTTACAAGAGACCGAAGAATGAATTCAGACTTAGCAAACACATTCATCGATGTTTTGGAAGGACTTCAAGACGATCTGTATTTTCAGCAATAACTGAAACTCACTTTAGCCAGGAATTACTACTTTCACTGCAGACTTTGTCTCTATTCTAAAATTTACTATCATCCCTAACCTCTTCCCCAAAGAAGGAAACTAACCCGTTCCACACTTTGCTAATACAAGACCTGAGGTCTGACACAAGCGCGAGGTTAGTTCTAGCTAAGATTAACATGTTCCTTTATCATTTTGTTGGAAAATTGCAGCAAGAAGAGCGACTAAGGACAGGGTTTCAGTCCCAGGCCTGATTTTCCCAGCTTTTTTTAACATTAACAAGTGCCTTTAACATTCCTTCAGCTATAGTCTGTGGTTTCATGTAAACTCACCTGCATACCCTCACCACTGGAAAATAAAAATTGTAATGTTTTCCTTACAATTTACTCCAAATTTACTTGTTATTTTCAATGCTTTAGTCACCCATAGCAGGTTCCAGGAAAGCTAAATCTGCCGGGAATTTGCTTTCACTTCTGTGACCTCAACGTGAGAAACAAAAGGCTCTTTCAGGTGCCCTGGCCGTGAGCCCGGTGTGTGTGGAAGGTGCCCAGCCCTCGTCGGGAGGGCACCGGCGCAGTCGGCCAGCAGAGCCCTGAACCCCCGTGCTCAAACTGCTCTCAGCTGCCCGAAGCAGCATCACCTCCAGCACAGGAACCACAAACCAACGGGGCCTCATGAAAAGAGAGGAGGACGGTGGCACTGCAGACTGACCCCAGCAGATGGCTCGGTCACGCAACAGAGTTGTATGACCCAATTCAAAACAGAATTAAGAAAGGTCATGCTTTTGAGAATTTAAATTAACACCTTCAGTTCTGAAACCTGCGTCGCGGTTACTGCTTGACACAGATCTGTCAAACTCTTCACCTGCTATGACCTCTCTGTGAGAGTAGAAGTTGTGTATGGAGCAAAAAAGTTCCGTTAAAGAAGACAAACCAATGAAACATCTGTATTTGATGGGACAAATATTCCTACTGAACAATGTGGAATTCGCCAAACTCTCTTTGCATGACAGCACTTGAAGTCAGAAATCACAGCATATTAACAATTACCTGAAAAATAAATTAATCTTGGTTTATCTTGGGAAATGACACGAGCTGCAAAAACGTCAGTCCAGAGGTTCACAACCATCCCCTCCAGGCAGCCCAGTCCAGGACTGGGCTCATGAACAGCATCCCAGAACCCAGAGTTCCCCATGCTCACACTGGCCTTAGGTTAAAGCAAAGAGAAACCCTAAACCTCAGCTCTGTTCTACCTGAGGCATCAAAACAGGGATGAAATAACTTATATAATGGTTAAGTTTTTCATTCTTCCTCACTTTTATCCACGTGTAAAGACAGTCATAGTTAAGCCCATGGGGACATGGGGGAATTTATTATTGCATGCTTAGTTTTTGAGATTTAACAAATGGTCATAATTGTCTCTGGCTACTCTACTGTAAGATTAGTTTGAAAAGGACACTACTGTATTTAAGCAAAAGTATTATGGCAATTAAAGCAGGTCTTAAACTAGACTGGCATTTTCTTAGATAAACAAAAAATGAGAACAAAGTTCATGTAGCCCGAAAAGAACAAGCCTCTCGAGTCAAACTTTTGGCGCTGAAGAACCCAACCAGAAGAGTATGACCTTTGGCAAAGTTCCTGCGCTGAAAGACACGAGTAACCTGGCAAGGGGATGAAATAAAAAAAAAAAAATCAAAAAGGGAGAGAGGCAGGAAGACTGTGAAGCCTAGAGTACTTCCCCGTCCCGTAAGTGTGACACTTGTTTCCCAACAACTGGTACACACAAGAAGTACCCACCAACGTGAATAGGGGCTGGAAACAATCCATGCTCATGCTCCCCAGGAGTGTACTCCAGCTTCTCTTTCTTTAATTGTATGAGGCGGCTCTTCGGACTGTGGGTGACAGAGACAAAAAAAACCATCAGAATGAGGAACATCTGTCATTTGCAAAAAACACAGAACGTCAGTCAAGAGAAGAATAATAGAAATGGCCGAAAAAATGTATTTCCAGGTTGCTTCCCAAATACACCATTTTGTACTGGTTTGAGGTAAAACAGAACTGATTTTATTTTCAGTAATTTTTCAAAACTCATGATCAGATCTGGCAAACAGGCAGCTCCTTTGCCCCCCAGGCAAAAATGATATCCTAGACAGGACTGAAAAAACCCACAACCCCAACCCCACAAAAACCCAAACAAACCACTCCCACAACTCGCATCTTCCCTCCTGCCATGCTGTGCCCAATCACTGACAGCGCAAAGAAAGGCCATAAAGTCACTACTTACAAGACCCGGAAAGCAAGTTCTTATCAAGAGGAAATTGAAAGGTATTTTGAAAAGGCAAAGTGTGAGCCTCCACTTCCAAGAGGCAAGGAAATATTGAACCAAAGGCAGAGGAAAACATTCAATAGAAAGGTGACTTATGCACCCTTCAGCGTCCACAGTGTCAGTGTAAAGGAAGCCAATGGAAAAATAAATTATGGTAAATAAACTGCAAGGAAGAAACCATTGTGGAAATGAAATGCAGAAGACAATTATCTAAAAACACAAAATATAACATGAATTTCTTCAGGTGCTGCAGACACACCCATCTTAGACCTTGTCACAAAGAACACTGGGGAAAGCATCTATTTGGTTTTCCTTCCAAACACAAGATGAAGTATTGTTAGAGGCACATAAAACCTGTTATGACAAATCCGTAAGCTGAACAAAGGCCATCGATACTTTAGAGACTCCAGAGGGAAAAGCTGAGATGTCAAAATAAAGCATAATTATTCATTTAAAAAAAAAAGGAATATATTAAAATAATCCAGTATAAACAATACACTCAGTTTTATAAACATAAATACCATGCAAAAAAATGCTCAGGAATTAAAAAAGGCCTCTCTACTCTATCAAGAAAAGGTCTGTACTGACAGCGCCCCGACTCCCGCTAGGAAGACGATGAGTTATTTTAGGCCAGGATTTCTGGGCAGGCAATAAAGGTTCTGAGTTTGTGTTTCTGAGAAGATCTCTCCCTCTCGCTTTGCTGAGACACAGTGACCATCTTGTAGAACCTCAAACTCACCATCAGGGTCCCCAGTGCTACTACCACACCTTTATGACCCTGACCAGCTCCATGGGGGGCTTCCACCCACAGCCTCTGCCCGTGGCTCCACAGATCCCTTCACGCTCAGCCCGGGGCACCCCCTGCTGCACCGGCCTCCAGCTCAGCCACAGCCACAAGAGCTGTGCATCTGGTGGCTCCCTGCCTTCACCCTGGAGCTGCCTGGCAATCCTGGACCATCTAAGACCCCAGGTACCATCACCAGACCTGATCCTGACCTGCAGATTGACCTTCCCACTTAACCAGGGCCCGCCTCGTCACCACAGACTGCTCTGGCCACTCAGGCTCTTGGCTGGGTACCATTGCCCGGTTTGTCCAACTGGCCTCGCTCGGGGCTGTGGGGATGACAGCAGGTTCCTCAGCACAGGAGAGACATCGACCTGTTGGAGCGGGGCCAGAGGAGGCCCCGGAGATGCTGGGAAGGCTGGAGCCCCTCTGCTGGGAGGGGGGGCTGAGAGAGTTGGGGGGTTCAGCCTGGAGAAGAGAAGGCTCCGGGGAGACCTTGGAGCCCCTTCCAGTCCCTCAAGGGGCTCCAGGAAAGCTGGGAGAGGACTCCTGATCAGGGAGGGGAGCGATGGGACAAGGGGGAAGGGTTTGAAGCTGAAAGAGGGGAGATGGAGCTGAGATGTGGGGCAGAAGTTCTTTGGTGTGAGGGTGGTGAGAGCCTGGCCCAGGCTGTCCCGAGAAGCTGTGGCTGCCCCATCCCTGGAGGGGTTCAAGGGCAGGTTGGAGGGGGCTTGGAGCAACCTGGGCTGGTGGGAGGTGGCCCTGCCCAGGGGAGGGGGGGATCTGGATGGTTCTTAAGGCCCCTTCCAATCCAAACCATTCCATTATTTTATGATTCCTTTGCTACCGTTCAGATCCCATTGCACTCATGTAATTTTTCAACTAACTCCAATACTCAGGACCCAGATACACCTTGCCACCGACGGTGCAGGTTGCAGGAATTCCTAGGACTAAACCTCCTCACAGCCTCCCAGGATCAGCCGACTGCACTGCTATCGAGGACAGGTACCTGCTCATTTTCATCCTATGCTCTGTAAGATGTTTCCCTCAATAAGCAGATAGAGTAACTGTTGCAGCTGGAAAGCAAAAGACCTCTCCAGAAAGTCAGGATCACTCTCTCCCCCTTTCAAGCAAGCCTGTTAGAACAGGGTGAGACCTCACCTCAATCACAGAGAAATGAGTCCTTCTGACACTTTGGGTCAGCACGCTTTCAGCAGTAAGCTGGAAGAGCACATTTCTGATCACTTGGCAGACTGAAAGATAAGCCTGGCTAGGTAAGAAATGTTTCCCTCTCTATAATCCACCGCCTAAAGTTGTTTGGTTCAGTTTTTGTAGGGACAAATCCAAAACACCCTTTTTGTAAATGGTCCACTTACCAACAAGAGACTAAACTGGCCTCTGCCAGCTCCCTGTAACAGGGCAATAGCAAAGTGATTTTTTTCCTGAAGATGGGAACATTTCGTACCGCTCTGCAAAGGCTGAAGGTCAGGCTTGGTCTAAAGGTCACTCTAAAGTCTCAGGTAAATGAAGAAGGGAACAAAGACCAGAGCCACAGTCTGCCTTCCCATGCCTCCATCCCTCTCCTTCCATCCTTTCTGATGCTGTGTTCCACTTCTCTTCCCCCTCTCCACCTTCTAGCGTCTTCTCCCCACACACATACCACACTGCCTGGGATTCGTTCCCCGTGCAGGGCATAGTTACATTTTTGAGGTGCGAAGCCCAATCTTCGCTCTCAGCCCACAGTCTGACAAGCATCTGAAGTCAGTATAAGCTGGCTTTGACACTCCCCACCTTCTGTCCTTGGTACAACCACAAGGTTACCCGCACAGAGGAAGGTTAGATTCCATCTGAATCACTATCCCAGCCTGGTCCCATTGCCCTGGTCATCAAGATGGGACAAACGAAGGGACAGCGCAGGAACAGGAATACGCCCCAAAGGTGAGGGGGAAGTCAAGCTGATTCTTGTAGTGTAACGTTAGCTTACACCAACTTAAAGCGTTTGCTGAACTGCAGTTCATTTGCACTGTCATTTTAATTCAGCTGGCTGATTTTTCAACAGCTTTGCTTCTAAAATGTTCTGTTCCCTACTCTGAGTCACCCTGCAGCTCCACGAATTCTAACATCAGCAAAGCAGAGGCACCAGAGGAGCAACGTGCCTGTCAGGTGGAACAGTGCGTCCAGGAGAGCCCCAGGGGCTGCACGGGGCCACCCCATCTGGCTCTGGGCAAAGGCGGGTGAGATGCCATTCAGTGTCGGCCACAGCAAATTCTGGGATTAAACTTTTCCAATGAGGGCTTATATTTGTTATTACTGATAAAAATAATATATTATATAAAAACATTATATTTCCCTAAACAATAGACAGCATTTTAGTTAACTAGAAATTTACTAATTATTATTAAATTTCTTTGGTGAATTAGACTTTGCATTCCTCTGGGAAAGTCACTGCTGGTAACCAGATAATGACTCCTGCACAAAATCTGCCTTTGTTTTCAAAGCTGCAATCACAGACTGAACTCCTCTTCACCAAAAGGCTTGAGGAACTCTTCCCGTGGGAACTGGGGATTCCGGACACTTCATGGGAAGGTTAATGGCAGGTTCTGCTGTGTTGTCTACAAAATTACATTGGGAAATGGAGGCAGAACTGGAGACTGACTCCAGAAACCATTCCTTGTATTCCTTCATTTGAAAGGAATCACAGTCTGAGCTTTCTTCACTGTGTTAATCAAGTTTCCAGTCTAAGGTGAGTCGGAGTGAATTCCTGTTGAGGCAAATTGTACAATTCACATGGCTGCAGAGAAATAACGCAGACTTTTATCTTTCAAGAGTAAACTAAAACTGGCAACGACAGGACAAACATTCTCTGTGCTGCTGTTCAGCAGCTGGATGTGACTGATGCAAAGAGAGGCTGGAAATTGGAACAGTAAACCTCGGGAAAACTTTCCCTACTTGGCATGTTCTAATGCTGCTTAGGAAGCATTTAAGAAAGATGCAACAGAGTAGGAAAATGGTCTCCAAGGCAAAATGTCTGCAACTGAAAACTGCGACAGAAATAGAGAAAACTGCACAACACCTGTGCAAAGAGAATGCAAGGGCTGTTTTAATGGCGATGGTAACACCAAACTGTACCATCACTAGAGGGTGCCGTCCACTAACGGAGCTGCATTTTTATTCTAAGATGATGTTTTCATACTCATACAGCAGGAAGTTATCTAAATAATGGGATAACAACATGACCTTCTGCTCTCCTCTTGCACGGACACGTGTCTGACTGTGCAGTAGAACCAGAACAGCAAGGGAAATGAGCAGAAAATTTAATTATAAAAAAGTGACTATTATTCTGCTGATTTAGTTTGCTGAAACAACTTAGTAGAGGAGTGACCCTGCACCAGCAAGAAGGAACGGTGGGATCAGCCCTTCACGCTGCACCTTGCTGTAACAGAAGACACCTAAATGGAGATGGCCATGGCTCTGTCCCTGCCCCACTGGGTATTTCCGTGCCTTGTCTCAGCAGCAGTGTTTGAGCATCCATGCAGAGGTAGCTCAGGCTGTGCAGGCACCAGTTGCTTCCTTGGTAGGGTGATGTTTTCTCAGTGTTCTTACGCAGCTCATCACAAACACGAGGGAAGAACTCAGCACGTGGAGCAACAAGCAAAGAGGAATCAAAGACTCATTCAGGTTGGAAAAGACCCTTGGGATCGTCGAGTCCAACCATCAACCCTACTCTACAAAGTATCCCCCATATCCCATATCCCCCAACACCACATCTAAATGACTCTTAAATACATTCAGGGATGGTGGCTCAACCATCTCCCTGGGCAGCCCATTCCAGTGTCTTTCTTTAAAGTGAGTGAAGACACTCTTTCTATGAAAAATTTTTTCCTAATCACAGAATCAGATCATCTAGTCCAACCCCTCTGCCAAAGCAGGTGCACCCAGAGCAGGTTCCACAGGAACCAGTGTCCTGTGCAACTTGTCCAGGCAGGTTTTGAATGTCTCCAGAGAAGGAGACTCCACCACCTCCCTGGGCAGCCTCTTCCAGGGCTCTGCCACCCTCACAGGAAAGAAGTTCCTCCTCACGTTTAGGTGGAACTTCTTATATTCAAGTTTGTGCCCATTTCTTCTTGTCCTAACCCTGGGCACCACTGAAAAAAGACAAGCCCCATCCTCCTGACACCCACCCTTTAAGTATTTATAAGCATTGATCTTCTCTTCTCTAGACTAAAATGACCCAAGTCCCTCAGACTCTCCTCGTAAGGGAGATGCTCCAGGCCCCTCATCATCTTTGTAGCCCTTTGCTGTACCCTCTCCAGCAGTTCCCTGTCCAGTCTAAACCTATCCTGTTGCAGCTTGAAGACTTTCCCTCTTGTTCTATCGCTAATTACCTATGAGAAGAGACCATCACCAACCTCTCTACGGTGTCCTTTCAAGTAGTTGCAGAGAGTGATGAGGTCTCCCCTCAGCCTCCTCTTCCTCAAACTAAACAGTCCCAGCTCCTTCAATCGCTCTTCAGAAGATTTTATGCTCTAGGCCCTTCACCAGCATCGTTGCCCTCCTCTGCACTCGCTCCAGCACCTCGATATCTCTCTTGTATTGAGGCACCCAAAACTGGACACAATACTCCAGGTGTGGCATCACCAATGCTGAGTACAGGGGCACAATCACCTCCCGACTTCTGCTGGTCACACTATTTCTAATACAAGTCAGGAAGACCAAATCAGACCTCTTTAAGCTTCCAGGGAACTGCAACCCAAAATGTGATGGGAGAGGGAGGGTTTGCCATGGCCTTCTCCGGGTGGTGAACTTGATTCCACCATCATTCTTATGATACACTATTTGAATGTTGCGTGACTATGTACACCAGTGACAGACCAGCCAAATGCTAAAAATATTAGCCCATCTGCTTTCAAACTACATAAGCAGTCTCACTCTGCTCAGACCTAGATCCTTTCTTCCTCAGCGTCTTGATCCTTTCATTAATGCCTTCATTCTGCCATGGAAAGGGAATACACCAGGAGCACTGATAACCCACCCCAGCAGCCTCCCAGCGCTCTCTGGAACATTTTTAAGAGTCTACAACACAGTCAGAAGGTGCCAAATTTTCTCGCCTTTTAATCTGTCAGAAGAGAAGAGCAAATTCTTGAATTCAACACATTTGTTCAAATGGTCATAGAAAACTTTAACTACAAATGGAAGCAGATAAGGGCTGGTTAGGAGGAACAGGAGATGTCCATTTCCTAATGGACATGAGGTTGTGAGCCAACCAGTGGGAAAAAAAACCTAAAAGAATGCTGGATTTTTTGCTCTAAATATCTGATGGAAAATGAGGATTAACTTCACTTAACTGTGAGATGAAGAGGGTGCATATTTGAAATTCTGTCACACAAAAGACGACCAGTTGTCATCATTCAGTCAATAAAAATAGAAACCTAATGGCCCCTTCTATGTAGACACTGTACTTGGTACTTGAACACCTCGAGCTTTCCCAGCACTTTTACTGCCATGATCATCAGGACTGTCGAATGAAGCTCTCTTACCTTCTTCAAGGTTGATAATCAGAAACACTTTCAGATTGCTTGAGACTACCTTCTGACTGGGGTTACATTTTAAATCTTCACTGGGTCAGATTCCGATAATTATCATGCATGCCACTTTTTACAGGCTTGAATTAAGTTAATGGTTTTATTTCAGCTACTCGTTAGTAGCAGCTCTACTATGGCTCTAGCTGAAAGGAGACACGGGAATATCAGACAGCAGCTTTTCAGTGGTGTTACTTACTCTGTTGTTTTGTACACGTCAGAATAGAGCCCTGCCTTCTGGTACTTCTTCTTTGGGGGTCGAGGGGCTTTTTTCTCTCGCTGGGCTAGAGAAGGCAAAGGCTGTTCAGTGTTTTCAGATTCATGCGGTTTCCCAAGGGCATCGTGTGGACTGGGAGGTTCAACTACCGTCTCAGAAAAACTGGAAGAAGAAGTAAAGATTAAAGATTCCTTATTTCTTACCCCAGAGATAATCTTACCATATCTCATTATTCTTCTCTATAATCTGGTCAGCAGAAAAAAAAAGTCACGTGGTTAAGCATAATCATAAGAAATGTATGATCTTTTTAAAGTAATATTACTATTAATTATTACAAAAAAGAATGTTGTCTGTACTGCTAATGTTTATCCTTTGGAGCCCCAGTTGAGTAATTTAGATGGTGGCTCATGCTATCTGCTTCTGTACTCTATAAAAATAGTATGTGGTAAACCTTTTCCTAGGCTTCAGAGCACCACCCAATCCACCCTCTGAACATATGGCTCCAGCAACATCCTGTGAATCTAAGTGCCTGTATTACAGTACTCATTTCCGAAACACAAATGGATGGCTATTTTTCGGAACTATTCTGAAAACATATGGAGGAAGACATCTGGAAGAGTCTGATCTGTTTGCATTGATGACTTTGGGGATAAGCATGTGAAGATCAGACCGAAGACAGGTTTCTGGTGTGGTCCTTTACTGGCCAGTGACCGCAGAGGTGCACACCTGAACTCCTCCCTGCTGCTTCCACTTGACTCTTTATTTGCTGCACATCATCTGGTCTCACCTGACCTTCTGTGCTGCTTTTAAGAATTTGCCTGTAATGCATATGAGTAACACTCTTTAAGGTTCCCACGGTGCATGTAACTCACAGTTCCTTATTCCGCACATGAAGAAGGAACAGTCTTTACTGTGACATCTCATCAGTAAACTTGTTACCAAGTCATTAAAAGTATTCTTCACCAAGACAACCATAGAACTTCCTTCACGTGAGACACAAGCACAAACCCAACAGATGTAGATTACCTGAGATTCCACCCCATTTTGGGGTGTGTTCACTAACTCAGGAAGACCCTTAGCATACTTAAAACTGACATGTTGGTTCCCTCTAAACTGAATTCCTTAATAAGAACAAATGTAACATGCAGAGCTTACAATTGTAAGATTATTTAATGGATCGAAATGTTATATAATCAGTAATGACTATACTGAGGACACAAAACTGTAAGGGAATTACCTCTTATTGCTCTCCTGTTCGTCTTCTGGCAAAGACTTCTGTCTCTTCCTGGCCTGCTCCTCTGCAAGCCACCTCTTTCTCTTCCAGCCTTTTCGGTGATCTGTGTTCAAGTTCACACTTTGCACTACAGCTTCAATCACATCTGTGATGGTATCGGGTCTGAGGTGTAAGGGACTGCTGCTTTCTTGTCTTTTATCTAACTCCTGACTAACCAGTCGAGCTGCCTGGAAAGCCTGCATGGAAACGACTGCCTGCATCGGGTATTTCCTGGGCCTGCCTGGTCTGCGCTTTACAAAGTTGTTCCCTGTCCGTGACTGCCTTTGCAGCTTTTTGGCTTTCAGAATTTTATTGACGTGGTCAAGATTTTTTTTTGTTGCCAAGATCTTGTTGTAATTGCACATTTTCCTAGCTTGTCGTTGCATGGCTTCAACCACGCTCCTCTTGAGGTGGTGTGGGGAGTAGCTGCTGGGCAGCCTGTCTGACAGCCGCGAGACACTGTCGCTGCAGGAGCTGCTGGGAACGGCCGGGGCCACGAGGCCCTCCTGCTTCCCCAGGGCTCTCTCCCGGCTGTGGTTTCGAGCGGGACTGGCTGATGGCGGAGCAGACCCGTTCGCAATGACTGCTTCTAAGGTTTTGTCCAAAGTGGCCTGGCCATCGTGCTGTGCCATGCGCTGCAGTAAGTTGTCCACGGGGTCCTCCACGGCAGCCGTCAGCCTCGCTCCTCGGGCAGGGGCTCCCATCGCTGAAAGGCAGACAGACAGACGTGTACCGAACAGACCCCAGACACCACCAAATATGGCTGGAGCTGAGATACCACAGCTGGACCGACTGACAGCCTTCTATGTCCCGTCACTGCCGTTCAACGACAGGACACCAACTTCTGCAACACAAGTTCTAAAGGGAAAGGGAGCGAGCGATGCAAGTAAGAGGAAAGTCTACATTTTTTATCAGCAGTTTTAGCATATAATTATTTTCTCTTTCTTTACATGCAGTCCCCCACTTCTAATAGCAAAGAGCAATGAGGACGTTCCCTATGTGCGTACAGCCACAACTTTTCTCAACACTAAAAATAACAAACCTTCTGTGCACAGAAAAATTAAGTATTGATAAAAAAGTTGAGCAACACCTGAAATATTTTTAATCTTTTTTGTAGTTTGGAAGTACTGAAACATTTTTTTGTTCTCTTGAAGCTTCTTTATCAAAAAGACAAACATAATGATGACAGAACTGGTTGCAATAAAGTACAGGCTTGGATAAAGGTAAATCAAAATATTGGGACAAAAGAGAAAGGCTAATTTACACAGGAAGTAAAGTTAGATCTCGCTTTTTAAACTAAATGTGATATGCTTTAGAGCTGCAGACTGGTATTTGAAAAAGACAATTTCCAGGTCAACCATATAGATTATACTGTATTAAAAAGGGATTTGTTCCAAACTAAGAGCTTCCCAAAGCTGCCCTGCTGGTTTGTAGCGATAACATTTAATCAGAAGAAACCCTCTTCTTTCTGGAATAAAATGGATGCTGTCTTCTCATAAATATATCACAATTGCACATTAGCATTTACAAAATGTTACTGTACCTGTGGCCAATTATTTAGATCAGATCTACTTAAACTAGCAGGTCCTAGGCTCTTGACTGAAGAGCATATACTAGTGTAAAGGTAACTGTTAAAGAGAAGACAACACTATTTTTTTATAAAAGGGTTTCTATCATTTGACAGGAGGGAGATTATGCATTACTTGACAAAGATAAAGCACAAACAGTTTAAAATAAAAATTTTCTAGTCCTGGTGCTCACTAGTCCAAGTGTGGTACTCTGGAGAAATGCATTCCTCATTAAGATGCCAAAGTCATGAATTTGCAAGTGGAAAAGAAAACGTGCTTCAGAGAGTGCACAATTGAAAAGAGGAAAAATCAGTGTAACATGTTCCAAAAATCCTCCTATGAACAATGTTCTTCCTACAGGGTGACAAAGGAGCAGAGAAACATACTTGTCAGGTCACTGCTCTATGCCTAACTGCAATCGCTTGGAAAACCTGGCAACCTGAACAACTCGGAAAAAACTGGAAGGATTTACACTTTCAGCTTTCAATTTTAGATGAAATAATGAAGATAAATTACCCTTTGGTTTCTTATGGTCTTTAAATCCACATTGGGCTGGCGCTGAGGGCTGCTCACAGAAACCCCATCTGTTTTGCATGGTGAACTCTGTGAACAGCTGCGTCACCCAGCAATAACCAAACCTCACACCACCCCATGGGTGTCCCCGAACCAGCCCTTCTATTTGGAAACCGACCCGAACGGACGAGAGAAGCGAAGGCCAGGATCCCCAAAGCAGCTGCAGCCCGGGGCAGGCACAGCTCCCAACTCCCAGCCCTCGCTCACAAAGCTCTGACAAATGCACTGAAATCCCACATGCATTCCAGACCTACGGAAAATATAACAAAGACTGGTCTTTTCAGCTGCATCATCACTTCAATGACTTTGAAGTTGATAAACTTGTGATTCATTTCATTCCTATGCTCTCCTGCACAAAATATGCCTGAACTTTTAACACCTTCCTATCCACAGACACCGATTTGCAGCTGCCCCTTTAAAATGAGTAAAAGAAAGTTAAGGAGAGAGAGGAAAAAGAGAGACTGCTTCCTCAGTGCAGCTGACTTCCTTTAGCATACGCTGAATAAAGCATCTGTTTTAAGTATCTGTTTAAAGGGAGGAGGAAACAGCAGTTTTGGCACATTCTTCCTATACAGAAATCATAACTAGTTCTGTAAGCACTAATCCTAAGGATATTTACTACAAATTTGCAATCAGCTTCAGTGTCTAAGAACAGTTGAGTTCTGCCAACAGGAGTTCTTTCTACAACTGGGCTTCTCACAAAATTGGTCAACGCTACAGATTTTTTGTGTCCAATGACAGGAAAGCTCACACCACATCTTCATGAAAGGGACTGCGAACCCCTGGTTTTGTACCTGGCTGACAACTTGCCAGGAATCTACAGGAAATGAACATTTTCAGATCTTCCCTCTGACAATTTGGTCAATGGATCTGACAGTTTTGTAGGTGTGAAAATGTGACAGAGCAAGGCGGATGCATTCACACAGTGTGTCTGCCCCAGTCTCACCTCCTCACAAAAGGAAGCACAAAACACATCAGGAGCATCTTCCCCTTCCTCGTGAACAAAGATGGATGGACTTCCCCAAGCAGCAACCTGACCAGCGTGTCACCCTGTGGCTGAGAAAGCCAGCTCCCTCAGCATGCTTCTGGCACACATTTGCTCAACTTCACCATGAGTTTGTGCATCTGAGACTCGGTCCTCACCTGACAGAACTGATGAGAATGCTGCCAGTGTTCCCACGCCCTTCAGTACTTCCATCGCTCTCCTACTGTCATCTCTGACCTGCCCAGGGCCATCCACAGCTGCTTCGTTAGTGATGACTGGGACAAGCCGCTTCTCATCCTCCATCACCTCAGCAGGATTCTCACATGCTACCACGAAAATACGACAGCACACCCTGTCTTGAGATCCTAACAGTTATCCCTGCAAGGGGCAGAAACCCGTCTGCCTTCAGCGCAGAAGTCAAGCTCTTCCCCGTGAAGGAATTAATCTATTCATTTAATTCATTGACTAAACGTAATGTCACAGGTCTTGCTAGCATTAAAGCATTGAGCTTCATGAAGACTAACGTGGTGAGGAACCAAACTCCATTCTGCCACAGCTATGCTGCTGTTCTCTAAGTGTCAGAGCAAGTTTCCCTATTCTACAACCAAATTTGCAGCACTTGCATCCTAAAACGTAAGTGGAAAAACTCGGTGTCTCCATGAACATATTGCTGCTGCTAAAGCTCTCACAGCAACACTGACTGGGCTGTCTGTAGCAGCAGTGGACCCAAAACCAAGGCCACCAAATATGAACAACCTGGTCTGGCGGGAGGTGTCCCTGCCCAGGACAGGGGGTGGAATTAGATAGTCTTTAAGGTCCCTTCCAACCCGAACCATTCTGTGACTCTCTGAAATATTACTTGCCTGTAGAAGATGTGTTCTCAGATGTTGATCTCTTTCTGGAAGGGCTGCAATTTGCGCTCTCTGACTGCCTCTGGGAAGGTTTGTCCTGTGTTGGCAAAGTGCCTGAAAAACAGATCAGGGAAGAGAAATCCACACAAACAAAATCATTTCAGTCTGGCAGTGCCAATTCAACACACTGTAAATGCTAAATAGTCAAACTAAGATTACTTTTTTTCAGCTTTAGGAACACTTGCTTGCTATGATCCACATAGGTGGAGAAGGACAGAAATGGACCATCAAGAAGGAATTTCTCCCAGGCTAATGGCACAGGTAGGACAGTAAACCAGCCATGAGAAAAAGCCACTTAATATCATCAGCACATTAGGTTTTAGGTAAAAAAAGAAAACAAAACCCCTATATTCCTACTTTCCAATGAATCCCCAGCTTCACTCCTTGATTTTTACAGAACAGTTGAGTTTGGAAAAGACCTCTGCAGGTTATCAACATTTCTGTTCAAATCCAAGTCAACTACAGCAGGTTGCTCAAGGCCACCACGTTCAGTTGGGTTTTCAACATCTTCAATGACAAAAACTCCACAACCCAGAGATCAATCACCTTTTTTCTTATGTATGAACAGAATTTCCTGTACTTGTGTGGGTGCCCGTTGCCTCCTGTCCTGTCACTGGGCACCACTGAGAACAGTGTGGCTCCTTCTCTACTCCCTCCTCATTCTCTTCTCCAGATGTTCCAATCCCAGTTCTCCCAGTCCCTCTCTGCAGGACAGACGCTCCAATCCCACAGTCATCTCTGTGGCTTCTCACTGGCCTCACTGCAGTATGTCCAAGTCTCTCTTATACTGGGGAGCCCAGAACTGGGCACAGCACTCCAGATGTGGTCTCACCAGGGCTGGGTAGTGGGGAATAATCATCACCCTCGACCTGCTATTCGTCACACAGCCCAATGCTGCTCCTCCTAACAGTCTTTTCAGCCCATTCCACCAGCCAGTGATGGTCCCTCTGAGCAGCGGCACAATCACCCAGCCTGTATTGCCTGACAAATTTGGTGGCCTTTTACCATACTGCCACACACTTGGTGGACAAGGGCAGAGCAACTGATGTCATCTACCTGGACTTATGCAAAGCGTTCAACACTGTCCCACATGACATCCTGGTGTCAAAATTGGAAAGTCATGGATTCAATGGATGGACCACTCGGTGGATAAGGAACTGGCTGGATGGCCATACTCAAAGGGTTGTGTTCAACGGCTCAATGTCCAATTGGTGGCCAGTGACAAGTGGTGTTCCTCAGGGGTCAGTACTGGGACCAGTGCTGTTCAACATCTTTGTTAGAGACATGGACAGTGGGATAGAGTGCACCCTCAGCAAGTTTGCCCATGACATCAAGCTCGGTGGCATGGTCGACACACTGGAGGGAAGGGATGGAATCCAGAGGGACCTGGACAGGCTTGAGAGGTGGGCTTGTGCAAACTGCATGAAGTTCAACCAAGCCAAGTGCAGGGTCCTGCACCTGGGACATGGCAACCCCAGGCACAAATACAGGTTGGGCAGAGAATGGCTGGAGAGCAGCCCTGAGGAGAAGGACTTGTGGGTGTTGGTGGATGAGAAGCTCAACATGAGTTGGCAATGTGCACTGGCAGCTCAGAAAGCCAACCGCATGCTGCATCAGAAGTGTGGCCAGCAGGTCACGGGAGGTGATTCTACCCCTCTGCTCTGCTCTTGTGAGACCCCACCTGGAGTGCTATGTCAAGCTTTGGAGTCCTCAACACAGGAAAGACATGGACCTGTTGGAACGGGTCCAGCCATGAAGATGATCAGAGGGATGGAGCACCTCCCCTATGAAGACAAACTGAGAGAGCTGGAGTTTTTCAGCCTGGAGAAGAGAAGGCTCCCGGGATACCTCATTGCAGCCTTCCAATATCTGCAGGGAGCCTACAGAAGAGCTGGGGAGGGACTCTTTGTCAGGAAGTGTAGTGACAGGACAAGGGGTAACAGTTTTAAATTGGAAGAAGGGAGATTTAGATTAGATATTAGGAATAAATTCTTTACTGTCAGGTGGTGAAGCACTGGAACAGGTTGCCCAGGGAAGTTGTGGCTGCCCCAGCCCTGGAGTGTTTAAGGACAGGGTGGATGGGGGTTAGAGCAACCTGCTTGGGAGGCATGGTGCCTGCCCAGGGCAGGGGGGTTGGAACTCCATGATCTTTAAGGTCCCTTCCAACTCTAACCATTCTATGATTCTATGATCCACCACCCCTCTCAGCTCCATCATCTGCAGCTTGCTGAGGGCGCGCTCCATCGCTCACATCCAGGTCGTCACTCAGGAGGTGAAATGGTACTGGGCCTTGGGTTGGTGCCCGGGGAGCACCATGAGCAAGTGGCTCCAGCGGGGCCTCGTGTTGCCCATCACAGCCCCCCTGGCCTGGCAGGTCCAGCCGACTGTCAACCCACCCCTCCTTGTAACAGCTTTTCTCTTCCACTCCTCAGGCAGAACTGCTTCATGCAAGACACTATAAACTGTGGAGAATTGAAAAGATAGAAAAAAGTTCTTAAGAAAAAGCACTTCTCTACACTCTGTGTACTTCCTGTGAACTTCTCCTTTTTAAGATCCCGTCACAAAAAAAAATAATTTAAAAAAACCTTGCTTTGGTCAGCCATGGCAACTATGTAAAACCCCAGGATCTAACCAAAGGAGCGAGACCGTTGTCTACACACAAACAACGGTAACGCATTATTGGATTTCAGGCAGAAGATATTTCACTATAGGCTCTGAATGCACAGGGCTGGCTGTGACTTGCTAAATTGTTAGATATTGGCTCGTCACTGCGAGACATCACCAGGCAGTGGCAATCACTACTTACCATTACTTCAGTTAAAATAAATTTTTAAAAAGCTATACAAATCTGATGACTATTGAAAGGTTAAGGGACAAAGCTGGTAACGGCATCTTTGCTGATAAGACCTATTTCTGTTTGTTTTCTTACATATACATATTTTCTATCTGTAACTCCTTAAACTTTTAGAGAATCCCAATTACTCTTGAAAGCAAAGGTTGGAGGATTTGTTAAAATGTCACAGAAAAATCTGCATATTGCAGTTATGAAAATGCTGAGATATTAAAAATTCAGTATATGTTAGGATAAAACCCTTGGTAGGCAAAAATGCATATGGCAGTGTGCAATGAGAATGTGCACAGCAGGGATATCTGTAGAAGGTAAAATCTAGAATGTGTACTTAAAAATAGACTTTCATTCCTTCCTTTTGAAACATCATTCCTGATAAATGAGACTCGTGCTGCATGTTCAGTTCTGATCTCTTTCCTCACTGACTGACCCAAAGAGACACGGGAGCGGGCCAGGAACTCATGCTTTAGATCAAGGCTGCAAATAAGCAGCCATGCAAATGACCTGAACAGAGCTCCGGAGGTGTGAGATGACAGGAGAATCCTGGGATGCACCAAAATGATTTTCCAGAAATCTTTAGGAAAATCTCCTCTGAGATCCCATCTTGCCTCAAAGTTTGGATTTTTTTTTTTCAAACATGGGTGCTATTAGTTCATGGTGTAACATCTACATGGTGTAACATTCCTCTATCAATCGCCTTTCATTGCTAGAGGAATAAACAATATCACTTTTACAAACATTCTAACTTCTCAACCAGGCAGAGGACTAGTTTCATTCTCCGTTTGTTTTTGATGCTAGGGCTGCTGGACGTTATCCCAAGTTGCAAAGCATCTTCCTGGCGAAGATTTTCTGACTGTCCTGCGTGGCACCCTGCTGTGGGGATGGTGCTGGCGGGCTCTGACAGGGGGCTCCTGCCACCCGAAGTGGAGCCGCACGGGATGACTGCTCTCATCAAGAGCAATCAATGGGAGCTTTTATTCCAGAAGGAATTTCTCTCCTAAGAAATCACTAAGATGCCTTGGTTCATGAAGTGTAGATTGACACAAATACCCTGGGACCTCAGAGGAAAAAAAAAGAATATTTACATCAGGAATAAGCTCAGGAATAGGCGATGAACAGGAGCGGGGAGCGGGGGGCTCGGCTGGGGGAGCTGCCAGTAACGGCCGCTGGCAGGACCGCGTCCATCCCCGCGGACCGAGCGCTCATTCCCGTCCCGGCTGGCGGCCGAGCCGGGGAGTCCCGCCCGCGCTCCCGGCGGCACCGGGACGAGCGCGCACCGCAAGCCGCTCCGACACGGCCGGGTCCAGCCGCCGCCGGGTGCCCGGGGCTCGGGCGCGGCGCTGCCGGCAGAGGGCGCCACCACCCGTCGGTCCCGCGGGGTCCCCGCCCGGTGCCCCCGCCGCCGGTCCGTCCCCCCGAGGGCTCGGTCTGGGCCGGGGGGAGGCAGGGGGGGCTGGAGGGGCTTTAAGGTCCCTTCCCACCCAAACCAGTCTGTGATTCTGAGAGGGCAGTGAGACCTTCCAACTGTGCTGACCCCCACCGAACGGCTCCCCTCTTTTTTTCCCTTTCTTTCCAGGAATTGTGCAGTTTCTGATAAGCCAGCAGCCGGCTGCCACAGCTCCTGGCGTGAAGCCACACAACTTCAGTAAAGACCACTGTGAACTTCAGATGGACAGGTAACAGTGTCCTCCAAAGATCTCCAAGGCAAATGTTACAGCTTCGTGACCTTCCTCAGCGTACCTGTGTGGGCGCTGTCTGTACCAACAACCAGCCTGGGGCACATAAACTTCCACCTGAACTTCATTTCCTGTGAAATACCGACCTTGGCTACAGTCCTCTTGGCCAAAACATGTACTTTCTAACACAGCTTGGACACGGGCAAGCTCTGAAAGCATCACAGAACAAATGGGAGAGTTAATTCAACCAGGCAAGGTTTACACTCAGAGTCCACGGAAAGGAAGCGTCTTTTCCATATGGGATACTTTGAAATAAAATACCATGAACATCCCTGTGATCACACAGAACAACTTCAGAAGACATTCCCCAGTGCTTTAACTGCTCAGATTCTGTGTTCTCTCCACCATGCACCTAAATTGCATCTGGTTTAATAAAGAAACAATCTTTGATGCACCACAGATTTTTTTTTTCTCCATCTGTGCAATTTTCTGAAGTGCCCAAAACCATCTCAGTCTCTCACGGTACTAGTTTCAGAATCCCAATTCAGCACTACAGGTAAAACCAAAACACATCAAAACAGACCATGCAACTTCACCCTGATCTAAAAAAAAACCCCAAAGCCAGCCTTTTTACTTCACTGGGCTTTTTCACCAGCCGTGGTTCTAAACGCGCTGATGCACTGCCCACACACGATGAGCACCAGGAGCTCCTTGAGGAGATGGACACAGAGTGGGAAAACCCGCTGGTTTCCAGGGCAGGAAACGCTCAGCGTGTGAGGAACCAGTCACACCGCCTCTCGGAGGAGAGCAATTCTGAGACTTCACCAGCAGGTGAGAAGAGCTTCAAACTTCTCTGCTTTGCCCCTTAATTAGGTTGTTCCTCATAAAAACCCAAGTCAGATCATTCACTGTAATGGAAATCCTCAGGAAATCCCCAGAACTGCACGAGCTACCACAACCAATTCTTCACTCCTCGCAGCCAAATTTAACTCTTTTGGTGACCCAGCACTTTGAATTTTTCTTTCCATGGCTGCAGAAGGAGCAATCTCAGAGCTCTATTGCTTTCTATTCCTGACAGCCCTCCCCCCCTCCAGTTTTAGCAATATGCAACAGAATGAAGTATTATGAACTTAGCGTGGGGAGTAGGACTTGGGAGGCAATCGTCCCCCTGTACTGGTGTTCTGGGTTGAGAGACACAGGACTAACTTTTCTTCTAATGCTGGGCAAAATTGCACTTTTAGGAGACTCTAGTGTCTGAATTTGTGAAAATATTTACTTTATAGCCAGCCAGGCTCTGTGGGATTCAAGGTTTTAGTGTTTCTGAGCTTTGCCAGGTGCAGGGACGAGGAGGAGCAAGGCCTGGGCACTTGACCCAGGCTGGCCAACAGGATTATTTCATACCATGAACGTCATATTCAATATAAATTAGAAAAGTTTGCTGCGTAGCTCTCTCTCCCTTGATGGCAGGGGGTCCAGAGAACTCCTTGCCCCAGTGCTGGAACCCTGAGCCCTTCCCTTCCTCCTGAAGCCATTGAGCTCACAGTGTCCGCCATTTGCTGTCCCTGTGGGGAGTGCACAGCTTCCTGCTGACAGAATTGGCTGAATATAATTCTTGCATATCAGCAAGACTTATATCAGCATCGGAATTAATACTGGTTTCTTAAGTATTATTGTTAATTATTTAGTCTTAGTCTATTAAATCTATTTATATTTCAACCCTTGTGTTTCTTTGTGTTCCCCAATTCCCCTTTCCGGGTGGGGAGGGCTCATTGGGTGATAACATAATTGTCTAAATGGTAATAAATTGTTATGGGTTTTCTCAAACCGTAACAACTGGGCACTGGTGAGGCCCCACCTCCCGTGCTGTGTCCAGTTTTGGGCCCCTTACCACAAAAAAGCCACTGAGGTGCTGGAGTGTGTCCAGAGAAGGGCAACGAAGCTGGTGAGGGGTCTGGAGCACAAGTCTTGTGAGGAGCATCTGAGGGAGCTGGGGGTGTTCAGCCTGGAGAAAAGGAGGCTGAGAGGAGACCGTCTCCCTCTCTACAACTCCCTGAAAGGAGGGTGTAGCCAGCGGGGGGGGGTCAGTCTCTTCTCCCAAGTCACAGGTGATGGGACAAGAGGAAATGGCCTCAAGTTGCACCAGGGGAGGTTCAGATTGGATATTAGGAAAAATTTTTACATGGAAGGGGTTATTAAGCCTTGGAATGGGCTGCCCAGGGAAGTGGTTGAGGCACCATCCCTGGAGGGATTCAAAAGACGGGTTGACATAGTGCTTAGAGACATGGGTTAATGATGGGGGGTGGTTTTTTTTTTTTTTATAAGAGTTAGGTTGATGGTTGGACTAGATGATCTTAAAGGTCCCTTCCAACCCAGACAATTCTATGATTCAATTCTATGAACTCGTAAAGGAATCCAGCCAGTTCCAGCTGCCCTTAAAATAAAGCAGTAAAGCATAAAACTCCCAAATGTCAAAGTAAATCACAGAGAAAAAACCCTTCTGTACATACGTAGCCAGAGCAGGGGGTGGCAGGAAGCACCAGAATGGGACTATCACAAGGAAGGGAGGAAGATGAGAGGAGGAAGGTGAGGGGGTGTTATTTGTTGCTGGGAGTTAGCTGTTCACTTGGCCTTTGGTGTGTGAATTGTTAGTCACAAGCGGTTTTGGACAAATAATTTAAATTTCAAGGGAGAGGGGAGGCAACTCCTAGGAGGAGGGAGGAGAAGCTCTCAGCCTTCCTTTACACAGCAGGAGCATGTAAGAGCATGAGCCCCACTTCTCTCTTCTTCAGGTTATCTTTGTTATGTGGTCCTTAACGTGTCCCTGGCAATTATGACAGAAGTGGATAAGATGTGAAAATTATTTCTACAAACATCTGTAATAATAAAGCAGAGCGTGAAGTGACACTTAAGTCAGTAGAAAAAGTCACGTATAATGTAATTTCTTCAAGTCCTAAATTTCACATTAGATTTTTTTTTCTTACTATTATGCAAATGGCAAAGTTCACAGTTTCAGAGTGGAGGTCTTTGCCTTAAACAGCAATACTCCTCATCGCAATTTTCTGTGTCTACAGTCTCAGCTAGCTCTGTTTCGTCTAGATAAGACGAATTTCCCAATCACAAATGGAGCAGTCGTCGCAAGGTTTGGTCTCAGGCATTTCCAGCATCATTCAGCAACTGTTCTGAGGTCCTGCTAAAAAGCCTCATGTCAGGGATCAAAAGCTATACTGTAACAGAGATTATCAAAATAACTAAAATGGAGTTACAAAAGAAAAAGGAAACATTTTCTTAAATGGAAATGTTACTCACAATAGTAGTACCAATAGCTAGTCTAAAGCAAATCAATCAAACTTCAAAACAAACAGAAACGTGGCTTTTAAATCACAGAATCAGGGAATTGTGAGAGTTGGAAGGGACCTCCAGAGATCATCCAGTCCAACTCCCCTGCCAAGAGCACATCACTCAGGAGCATCCATTGGGGCTTGAAGATCTCCAGAGAAGGGGACTCCACACCCTCCCTGGGCAGCCTCTGCCAGGGCTCTGCCACCCTCACCCCAAAGCAGCTTTTCCTCATATCTGAATGGAATTTCCCCTGTTGCAGCTTGTGCCTGTTGCCCCTCGTCCTGTCACTGGGAACCACTGAGAAGAGTCCGGCTCCATCCTCCTTCAACCCACCCTTTAGATCCTTGGAAGCATTAAGAAGGTCTCCCCTCAGCCTTCTCTTCTCCAGGCTGAAGAGCCCCAGCTCTCTCCTCAGCAGGGAGATGCCCCAATCCCTCCAGCATCTCTGTTGCCCTACGCTGGACTCTCTCCAGCAGTTCCCTGTCTCTCTGGAACTGGGGAGCCCAGAACTGGAGGCAGGATTCCAGTTGTGGCCTCCCCAGTGCAGAGCAGAGGGGGAGAATGACCTCCCTCCACCTCCTGGCCACACTCTTCCCCACGCAGCCCAGGATCCCATCGGCCTCTTGGCCACAAGGGCACATTGCTGGCTCATGGAAAGTGCTATCCACCAGGACCCCCAGATTCTTCTCCTCAGAAGTGCTTTCCAGAAGATCCACCCCTAACTTATACTGGTGCCTGGGGGTCTTTCTCCCCAGGTGCAGGGCCCTACACTTGCCCTTGTTGAACCTCATTAAGTTCTTCTCTGCCCAAGAGAACACAGAAATACCCAATTCTACCCAATTCAACACAGAAAGGTTCCTACTAAGCCAAAGCTACACTCGCTCTCCTTTTCTAGCAGGTTTGGAACAACGTAAAGCAGCCAGACCCACAGGACAGGAGGTGTGACTCGAGCTGCCTTACCTGCCAGCGGCGGCAGTGCCTTCTCCATGGAAGACAGAGGCTCCTTTCGGAGAGGCCGATTCAGTGAGGGGTCCTGTGCGCTGAAGAGGCCAGGGCTGTCAGGTAATTTCTTACGTCCGTTGGTGCTGGTTGAGTTTGTGACTCTGCAGCTGCCTATTGCACTTGTGAAAAGATTTGTGTGCTCGTCGTTGCTGGCTGGCTCGGAGCTTGGAGTGAATCCCCCAAGGGACAGGCCTGGAGAACTTTCTGAGCAGTCTATCTGTAGCGGTGTCTGCAATCCCAGTGCTAACGAATTGGACTCCGAAGGCTCTCTCCTGACCCACTGCTCATCTCTGCTGAGCAAACCCTTTGAAGGTGACAGATGTGGACAAGACATGTGACATCTGTGCTTCTCTTTATGTTTGTACCTCTCCCCAACAGCCTCCTTGCCAAACCTGTAGCGCTTCAAGGACTCCAGAACTGTTCTAGAAGAGCTATTAGCTGTGATAGTGTCCATGGAGACCTGCGGTTGTTCAGAAGAACGATGCTCTCTGTGTTTGTGGCGATGCCTATGCTTATGTTCCAGCATCCAGCCATAAGCCATTTCAGGTGGAACACTGGGGTAGGTGCTCATAGACAACAGCGGAGTCCTGCTTGTGGTGAGGAAAGCCTCCTGGCGCAGGAGTTTGTGCTTCTTCTTGTGATATTTGGTGGGATTGAGAAGCAAATGGCCTGTGTGCATGTAGGAAGGTGGTGGCAGAGGGGTAGTAAAAGACGGGGAAGGTGGAGGAGGATAAAGAGTTGGCGGGTATCGGCCATAGTAACCTAAGCCTATGGGAGCAGCGGCGAGGGGTGAGGGGGAGTAAGGCATGCCGTACGAGGGGTAGAACCCAGTGCTGGAGAGAGGAAAGCTGAGACTATGCATAAACGGCATTTCTGCCATGGCTTCCCGCATCTTAGGAGGCCTGCCCCTCTTCTTCTTTAAATCGGGTTTTCTAATGTAGTGCAAAGGATCTAAAGGAAAAGTAGGATGGGTGTAGAAACTATTGAAATTTATCCGAAAAATGGTAGGCAGTAAATCTCGGGGTATAAAATGGTGACTTCTGTGGGTTATTCGAATTTCACTTAATCGACTTATTAATTCTTCTAATTCAGCAAGAAAATCTGGGTCCTGCCTACCTCGAAGCTGAGGATACTTCTTTTTCCTTTTTCGCTTCTGTCTCTTCATTTTGTCGTAACTGATGTAATCGTGACTGCGACGCTTACATTTGTGTTTATGCTTTTCTTTTAGATTACTTAAAACGGTGGAAGTTTCGGGTGGAATAAGGGACACGTGATCAAACGAATGCCTTTTCTTCTTTTGCCCACAAAACTTCTCGGCTCGATCTGAAGTACTGTTATTATCTGTTCCTATCCCACTGTCGCTGGGGATTGTCTCGTCGCTGTGAGACTCGCTTACTGGGGACGGAGTGGCTTCTTTCAGGGACGTCAGCTCGCTCAAGTGAGAAGGAGAGTTTGGCAAGAGCGTAGGTGGAGACAATCTCCTCCGCCCCTTAGCAGCTTTCTTCATGGCGAGTGTCTGCACGACGCTGCCCTGCCTGGAGTGGATGTGTAAATAGGGCACCGAGCTGGGCTCGATGAACCCTGCGTCGCTGCTGACGGGGCTCTGGCCCCCACTCACCGCGGACGACTGGGAGCAAACTGGAGACGGAAGAATCTCAGAATTATCAGCTGTCGAAGGCAGCAAATGGGGAAGTACTTGTTCTAGAGATGTACCAGGAGCTTGTTGAGCAGACTTCTCAAGAACTGTCAAACTGGCAGAGCTGCTTGTTAAAATACCATTCAGGACAGCTTTAGGCTTCCTTCCTCTCCTTTTTCCTATATAAATTGTTCCTTTCTTGCTGACATTTATTTGCTGGCCTAATTTTGAACCAAAGGTGGCAGCAAGAGTTGACACCGTGTTGTGGAGTTTAGATTGCACTTTCCCTTTGTTATTTGGTTCCACTGTACTAGAGAGAATCTGATTCAGAAGTTTCTTTCGCTTCAGAGTTTTCATTTTATTTATTTTTCGAATAATTGTTTTCATTAACTGTCCATTATTTCTCTTGGCAACTTTTCTGTCTGAGTCTACTTCCAAATCAGTCATGCCACAAATAGTAGGTTTTTGGCCTTCTTCTGGCCCTCGGAGCTGGTCCTTTCTCTCAAAAAAATCCCCGCTTCGATGTTGATCGCTTTCAGCCTCTATCTTGCTTGAGTTATCTGTTCCTACAAAAGGTGCCACAGAAAGAATAGGTGGCTTCATTTTAATTGAAGACCTGATCTGTCTTTTAGGTCTCCCTCTCTTTTTAGGAAAAGGTTGTCCTGATAAACCCTGTTTTAGGGAGGGAATTTCTACTTCAGGCTGTAAAATTGGAGGTTCTTGCTCTTCTTTTGACTGCACTGAAAAGACTTTTGATGCTGGGATCTTTAGAGTTCTTTTGGGAGGACCTTCCAGCTCTGGCATCTCCTTGGACTTAGGTCTTCCTCTTTTGGGTTTATACATGTCAGGTAAGAAATCATCAGACACACACAAACTAGAGGGTTGTTTGTGAGCACTGTAGAACTTTGGAGTTTGCTTGTCAGTCTCAGCTAACAGTCCGAGAGACTGCCCACTACCTTCATTCAGTTTTGGCAACTGATGTTTGACGAATTCATGCTCCACAAATGAAGACGATCCTATGTTTTTCAAGAATTTGGCCTGCTCCAAATTACTGCTTGACAGTGCACTGTACGAAATGTTTTTAAAAAGCTCTGACCTTTCTAGTTCTAGACCCTTTGGAGGTCGACATGTATTTCTTGACACCACTTTAGTCCATCGTGGTTTTCTTCCTTTTCTTTTCTTTAAAGGTTTTGATTGCTGAGTAGTGCTCAGATTTTTTGCTCCTTGGCAGGATTTATCCGACGCAGTTATTGCCCCAATCTTTAGGAACTGCTTGCTACTAAACAAGCTTGTAAAACTAACTACTGAAGGGGTGACAGTAGCATGAATGCTTGTTTCAGCGGCCAAAATGGGCTTTTTACCTGTAGAAGGACTAGTTCTTGAAGTTTCTACATAAGTAGCTTTTGAATCGTTTAAATCTTTGTCAGCACCTTTAAAATCGGTGCTCAGAGTATGGTTCAACGTTCTGTTTATATTCAGAAGTGTACTGTCAGAGGAAAACTGCGTTTTGCCAATCTGATCTGAAATACCTTCTAAGAGATCTGCCGTGGAACTTAAATGCAACGAGTTAGATGCCAACTGTGAAGATGTTGTTGAGAGGCTCCTGTTTAAGGTGGTAACAGACACTGTGGGTGAAGGCGATGGGAGATTTCCCTCTCCCACTGCACTAAATGGGGACTTTGCTGTCGAGACGTCTGAAGCACCTCCTGTTCTGAAGTCTGGTGAAGTGCAATATACGGGAGGCTGTTTTTCATGCTTAGATGTTTCATAAATCCCTTTTTCACTGGTTGAGTAAGCATCCTGTGGAACGCAGATTCCTTCATTAAACATCTCTTTGCCTACATCAGCAATTTCTTTCCGAATTGAAAATTTTTCCAAGATACTGTCTTTATTCTGTCTCATAATATGCTTCTCAAATGTTTTGCTAGTAGTATTTTCCTTCAATAAATCTGTAGTCTCATGGCTTTCAAGGCTACTGAGGTTTGAATTGCAAGGAAGCTTAAAGGGCTCCGAGGCAGGCAAAAGAGAGTCTGCTTTCAGAGTTCCAGAGTCCTTGTTAACCAGACCAACTGGACTGCCAATTCCTGGTGGTTTCTTTCCAGAGTCCTTGCTAACCAACCCCACCGGACTGCTGATTCCTGGCATCTTCCTCCCAGAGTCCTTGTTTACTGGACCCACTGGGCTGCCAATCACTGGTGTCTTCCTTCCAAAGTCTTTATTAGTCAGGACCGCTGCATTGCCAGTCCCTGGCATCTTTCTCCCAGGATCCTTGTTAATCAATCCTGTAGGAGTATTTATTCCCAACAACTTCTTCCCAGCATCCTTGTTAACCAATCCTGCTGGAGTGCCAATCCCTACCGGCTTCTTGACAACAGGCTCCTTATTAGTCAATCCGGTTGGAGCGCCAATACCCACAAGTTTCCTCCCAGCATCTTTGCTGATCAGTCCAACTGCAGAGCTGGTCACTGGCTGTTTCTTCCCAGTGTCACTGCTAACTACTCGAGTTGGAGTGCTGATCCCTGGGGGCCGCTTTCCAGAGTCCTTGCTAACCAAGCCAATTAATGGGCCAATCCCTTGAGGCTTCTTCCCAGAGTCTTTGTTAACCAGTATGGCTGCACCTCCAATCCCTAATGGCTTCTTCCCTGAGTCCTTGTTAACCAATCCAACAGTGATCCCAGAGCCTGGCAATTTCTTTACCAAATCTTTATTAACTAACCCACTTGCAGTTATGGTTCCTGGTAGCTTCTTCCCAGAGTCCAAACCAGATGCAGTTCCATTTCCGGGCTTCTTCTGCTTTGTTTTGGAAGACTTTGAAGGAGGACAGGTTGCAATAAGTTGAGCCAGTTTTTCTGTTACAGTTGTTGCTCCATTAATTTGTGTTCTATCCTTTAAGTCAGAATTATGGCTACTGATAAGAGTCGGAGGAGATGACTTTATATAATCTGTCATTTCAGAGTGCAATGGGGAAACTTTCCTTGATAAAGGACTTTTTTCTACTTGTATACCTTCTTCCACATGTAATTCAACTGTTGCAACTTCTCCGGCTTTCTTGTACAACTTTGAAGGGTTCTAGAAGTTAATAAGAAAAAGAAAATCTTTAGGAACAGAGCACAAAGACTCTGAGTAACACAGTATCTTTTTATGTTGAGACGATTAATACCTGCTTTTGATAACAGTGTAACTATATAAACACATGCTTCAGGATCCTATTAACTTTAAAGCAAAAATATTTCAGTGGACACATTAAGGCTTTTCTGATGTTAAGGAAACCTAAACTCGCTCCAAATCCTCAAATGTAAATAATCTAATCTGTCCCTCAACTATAAACATTCTCCAAAAATACTGTTGATGGTTATTAAAAAAAAAAAACATTAACAATAATGTTTTGGACCTCAATGCTACTGAGAAGCAGCCGGGTAACGCACTGCAGGCGAGGCACCTGTCCATGCCCAGCTCCACCAGTGTTCCCAGTCTCCTCTCATGGTACCCTCAACCACTGCAGTGATAGGTTCCACAGTGGAAGAGCAGTGACCACAGCAGACTGCGAATAGTACTAAAACAAGTCAAATTATTCTGTTGTTTGTATGGGGCAGAGGGGAGGACACACACACAACACACATGGAGTAAATTCAACTTGCAAAGTGGTTTTCAGTTCTGACCTAACCAAATTTGAAATTTATTCTGTAAAGGTTAAAAAAACCTGGAATACCCATTACCTCAATAAATTCTATTAGGAACTTCTCAATAAATTAATCTTTTATTTTAGAAGGACATTCTTTACACACAGTGCCAAACACATCTCTGAAACGCATGGGATACATTCACTCCAAGCAGGGGCTAAGAATGGAAGACTCTGATCCCCTGTGAGATAATTACACATATACACACTATTTGAAAACCTTGCAGGATCAACTATCTCAAACATTAAGAAGAGTGAATGGCATCAATGCTACACCTATTCCACTCTCGTGAGAACCCCCTCCAGTGCTGCCTCCAGCTCTGGGGCCACCAGCATCAGGACATGGAGCTGTTGGAGCGGGGCCAGAGGAGGCCCCGGAGATGCTGGGAAGGCTGGAGCCCCTCTCCTGGGAGGGGGGGCTGAGAGAGTTGGGGGGGTTCAGCCTGGAGAAGAGAAGGCTCCGGGGAGACCTTGGAGCCCCTTCCAGTCCCTCAAGGGGCTCCAGGAAAGCTGGGGGTGTGTGTGTGTCTTGATCAGGGAGGGGAGCGATGGGACAAGGGGGAAGGGTTTGAAGCTGAAAGAGGGGAGATGGAGCTGAGATGTGGGGCAGAAGTTCTTTGGTGTGAGGGTGGTGAGAGCCTGGCCCAGGCTGTCCCGAGAAGCTGTGGCTGCCCCATCCCTGGAGGGGTTCAAGGGCAGGTTGGAGGGGGCTTGGAGCAACCTGGTGTGGTGGGAGGTGTCCCTGCCCAGGGCAGGGGGGGACTGGGTGGTCTTTAAAGTCCCTTCCAACCCAAACCATTCTATGATATGGATATGATATGAGATGGCATTCATCCCTCTGCAATAAAAATCAGTAAGACAATTGCATGGTACTTTCTGTACTTGATTACAGTCAAAATTAGATTCATCATGTTTTACAAAACTATAACTACAGTTCACCGATATCTAATTATGTCCAAGAACGATGTAGCCTGGGTTCCTTTGAAATCACTTAATAAACAGCAAACTTTGGTGCTGTTTGTGAATGTAGTATTTTCTCAGGAAGCTACACCACCTTGGCTTAAACAGAAGACCACAAGCTGGATTCAGCCTGACAGAGACTTCACAGAGATGGGAAGTAGTTGCTCAGGCAATGCGCTGCCTGCGCTGTCAGAGCCTCTGCACTGCAGAAACAGGCTCTCCACATCCTGAGCTGCTGCCTTTCCGCAGGGATGGAATGAAAGGGTGGTTCCTCCCTGCCCGCATTCAGGTCCGGCACTTACATGGAAAACACCAAGTCAGCAAAACATGACTCCAAACCTGGAACCCAACCACTTTTGCTGATGGTCTTGGACATACCTGGGGTAGGCTGAGAGTGCTAGAGGTGTGAACTACAGTGTACTAAAGTAGTCTCTCTGATCAACCTGAGTGACAGCCTTCATAGAGGTACATCCTCTTTCCTATGGTCTTAAATTTTGAAAAGAGCTTTAGAACAAAATTTTAATATTCTTTGTTCAATGGACTTAGACACACTTGAAAAATTAACCTAAATATTGACTTAAGAATTCAATTCTCGTTCCTGTATTTGTTGAGCCACCTGTGTATTCATGTTCTTCCTTCCTTCTTCTATTTCTCCCATATACACTCCAGAGGCCTTTCTGTACTTGATTACAGTCAAAATTAGATTCATCATGTTTTACAAAACTATAACTACAGTTCACCGATATCTAATTATGTCCAAGAACGATGTAGCCTGGGTTCCTTTGAAATCACTTAATAAACAGCAAACTTTGGTGCTGTTTGTGAATGTAGTATTTTCTCAGGAAGCTACACCACCTTGGCTTAAACAGAAGACCACAAGCTGGATTCAGCCTGACAGAGACTTCACAGAGATGGGAAGTAGTTGCTCAGGCAATGCGCTGCCTGCGCTGTCAGAGCCTCTGCACTGCAGAAACAGGCTCTCCACATCCTGAGCTGCTGCCTTTCCGCAGGGATGGAATGAAAGGGTGGTTCCTCCCTGCCCGCATTCAGGTCCGGCACTTACATGGAAAACACCAAGTCAGCAAAACATGACTCCAAACCTGGAACCCAACCACTTTTGCTGATGGTCTTGGACATACCTGGGGTAGGCTGAGAGTGCTAGAGGTGTGAACTACAGTGTACTAAAGTAGTCTCTCTGATCAACCTGAGTGACAGCCTTCATAGAGGTACATCCTCTTTCCTATGGTCTTAAATTTTGAAAAGAGCTTTAGAACAAAATTTTAATATTCTTTGTTCAATGGACTTAGACACACTTGAAAAATTAACCTAAATATTGACTTAAGAATTCAATTCTCGTTCCTGTATTTGTTGAGCCACCTGTGTATTCATGTTCTTCCTTCCTTCTTCTATTTCTCCCATATACACTCCAGAGGCCTGTGCCACCATCCAGCACGACCTGGACAGGCTGGAGAACTGGGCAGAGAAGAACCTAATGAGGTTCAATAAGGGCAAGTGTAGGGCCCTGCACCTGGGGAGGAAGAACCCCAGGCACCAGTATAAGTTAGGGGTGGATCTTCTGGAAAGCACTGCTGAGGAGAAGGATCCGGGGGTCCTGGTGGATAGCAAACTTTCCATGAGCCAGCAATGTGCCCTTGTGGCCAAGAGGCCGATGGG
The DNA here is from genome assembly GCF_001431845.1 of Calidris pugnax. NCBI lineage: Eukaryota > Metazoa > Chordata > Aves > Charadriiformes > Scolopacidae > Calidris > Calidris pugnax. The sequence goes on along the minus strand of NW_015091373.1, from coordinate 179,521 downwards.
ATCCTGGGCTGCGTGGGGAAGAGTGTGGCCAGGAGGTGGAGGGAGGTCACTCGCCCCCTCACTTCTTTCCAGTGAGGATGGCAGAGCCCTGGAACAGGCTGCCCAGGGAGGTGGTGGACTCCCCTTCTCTGGAGATCTTCAAGACCCGCCTGGATGCAGTCCTGAGGAGAGCTGGACTGGATGATCTCTAGAGGTCCCTTCCAACTCTGACAATTCCGTGATTCCATGATAGTCTGCTACACTATGAGAGAGCTTCTGTGGCATTCCCATACTCTACCATTGCTGGGTGTCGTGTGCTTCTTGTCAGGCTCCAACAGAAACCTCTGTTTCTAGGCAAAGAGCTTGGAAATTTTATTAAATATCTAACTAGCTAACTTCCAAATACGAGTTTTGATTTCAAAAAGATGCCAGGAATTTGAAATCATTACTTTAGCATCAAACAAGGGTTCCTTGAAAGCCGAAGGTATTTGCCCTGGAAAGTTTCTTTCTCATCTAGGGTAAGTGGGTTTTCCCAGCACACTGAAAAGGATTTCAAAGAACATTAAAAAAAAAAAAAAAAAAAAGGAAAAAAGAAAAAAAAAAAAAGAAATGTCTATTGAGAGGACAGACAAGAAGTCAAAAAAGTTTGTAATTTTTTCAGCATTTTTAAAGCAAAAATTTTTATATAGGAAATTATATTTTTTTTCCCAAAAGCCACTTAATAATCAGTAGATTAACAAAAACATTTGGGAGAGTGTGGGGGAGAAGAGTGGTGTGGGATTTTTTAAGGAAAAAATTTCATGTGATAACAGTTAATAGAGACACCTTGATCAAAATATCTGACCTTCTTTGGAGAAGGTTGCACTAATGTGGCTGCTGGAGTAGCTGCAAAAATATTTAAAAAAACCCCAACATAGAGGCTACAGTCAGAGTTCCTTCTTGCAATTATTTATTATTAAAAATTTCAAATTATCTGTTAAGGTGAATTGGAGGTAATGCTATCAATAAGGAGCACCATACAGGAAGAATAAGACTACTGCAAATACGTGATAAAAATGAAACCCAAGTTGTGCACAACCATCAACTTCAGGAATAACAAGGCCATTTTCTGTACAGAAGGCAACAATGGAAGAAAATAATTGAATTCATTGCTCACATACTGAGCAAATCAAGTAAATCTCTCAGCTTAAGCCAGGATCAATACAAGTCTACCAGCATCAGCCATAGCATAAGTGGAGGTACACACAACTCTAAGTATTTTTAAGAAAGTTATCTAAAACTAGCGACAACAGATCACCCCGTACGTCCCAGACTATCCTCCATCACTGTCTACTTCTTTATGAGGTCCACTCTAAAACCCTTGAGGCACCAGAAGCTGAATCTCCCTTGCTGTTCTGCTCACCGCCCCCCCAGCCTAAACGCGCAGAAAACGAACAAGATTTCCCAAGAGCAGCAATATGTCACTGGGCAAAGTTCTCCTTTTGGGGGAGGGCGCCCATGAGCATCAGTTGGGGTCCGATGTCTCCCAACGTGCTGCCGTAGTAGAACAAAACCCGCCAGTCATATCAGTTACTGGTTTTGAAGCTGTGGTGCACAAGGAGCCGTGGCTCTATGGAGAACAGGCTGGCACTCAGCCCAGCTTTTCTGTGGCAGCTGCAATCTTATGTAAATGATGCCTGAGCGTCACATTTCAGGAACTTCCCCCCAACTTTGCCGCCCTCGCACTCACAGAACACCCAGCTGGGAGGCGGGGAGCGGCCATGCTACGTCCTACCGTGCCGCAGACAAAAAAGGTGCCACGCTCGCCCGAAATAACTTCTGCTGCACAAACCACCCTTCCGTCAGCCGGGAAGGGGAGACACAAAGTCCAGCACATGTCACGGAGCGCTTCCCAGGCCGACAGCACTGCCAGGCTTCAGCAGTCAGCGTGGCCGCCTCCAGGGCCAGGCCCTGCGCTTTCCCCGTTCCCGCTGCCGGAGCTGCCCTTGCCCAGCTGGTGCGGGTCCCTCCTGCCCTCCTGGTGTGGCCCCACCACGCTGATCAACTTGAACGAACGCGGTTTTACATCCGAGAAAGCCTGAAGTCAGATGTTAACTGACTACTCACAAATCTCTCGCAGGAAAGAAACCGCCTCCCCCCAGCATCTCCGAGGTGTTTCCATCCCTCCCGCTCACCCAGCTCCTCCGCCAACACACACGTGCTCCAGGCTGCTGCTGCTACACCTCTTCTCTGTGCCTCTCTCTGCCTCTCAGACGGCAGGGTCCATCTAGGCACAGAGCTGTTAAAAAGGTCTAGTTTACATTACATTAAAGAATCTTGTGCTTTAAACTAAAACATTTATTCCTGTGCAATCTTTAGCTGGAAGCATCTGGCTTAAAACTCTAGGCAACAAAAGAACCACCCAAAGCAATTACATAAAACTTTTCATAAAATTGTTGTTGTTTTTATCAATTTTACACTGAGCTGAATTTAAAATTTTAAATCGCCTATGTGGACATACCATTAATTTGAGGAATAAAAATTCCACGTTATTTTGATATAAACTATTAACAGGTTATAACCAATCATTCCAGAATCATCACAGGCACCAACAGCAAAAAATTGGCTTGACTTCTAAAAAAGGCATTAATTGTTACACGACAGCCCAGTCTGAGGGTTTATTATTACTAGATTATTACTTACTGTTGTTATTATTGGTACTTATTGGCAAAAAGCTTAAGAGCAAATAATCTTTCACAAGAACAGGGATATTTTCTATCAAGTCTGGTGTAAAATTCACACTTCTCACACTAGAACCAAATCAAGAAATGCAAGAGTCTCAGCTTCCAAAAGCTGAAATACTTAGAAGAAAATAGCTCGTTAAACAAAAATTTTGTTCTTTAATTCTCTTGAGAACTACCAGCAAGTAACAAGGATTTCATATGTACATACACACACACACAGATTTACCCATTTGAGCTGCTGTACTTCTGGCCAATGCACAGGCTCTAATTAAAATTATGAAGAATCACAGAATTGTTTGTGCAGTTGAGGCATCAATATTCTACGCAAGTTCCGCAAATAATGAGTGAAAGTGTGTTTGCTGCTTATTTTTTACCACCAAGACTTTTTTTATCTTTTCTAAAAGCAAGTTTTACCTAACTACCAGGAAAAAATGACTTTGTATGATTAGCCCAAGACCAAAACTTATGTCCCAGATCCTGCAGAAAATATCCTTAAGCTACTCAGAAAGAAAAGAAAAGAAAACAAAACACTTCTTTAGCTTTGATACTTTTTTGCTTGAAAATTTTCAGTTAGTGGCTGTGATTCCATCAGCAAACGCTCCTGTCGAGCTTCCCCACATAACCCAGGGCAATACAAAGAACTCCAGAACTCTGCACTCAGCAGTTTCCCAAAGAGAGGAGATGGAGCAAAAGGGCACGTTCCAACTTGCTTCACTGTTTTACTGTGCCTGTTCTCGACTCAGAGCAGGCTGTAACTATCACTCTTACCTTCCTGTTTTCTAGAACTTTAGTAATGCAACTTTGCTATGTCACTGGCGACGTTTGCAAGCACAGGTAACCACTGCTACACCTTCCTAACAGAAGAAAAATTCACATTTCTGTCTAGGGCTTAGTTTTGCAGGCCCAGCAAAGGTCCCCAGCCATGCAGTCTGTCTGGCACACGACACTCTTCTGAAAGAAAGAAATCCAAATTTCATATTCAGTGTCAAAAAGCAAATGTAATACCCTTTTGTTATTATAGTAACTTCTAATTTTGTTTCTTTTAACACCTGGGAATCTTAGCCATTTCTAGGCGACTCTTTTCTGTTCTATGATTTTCTCTTCAGAAGACTATTGAATTTTTTGCCTATACATTTCTGGAGGAAAAACTATAAATACACAAGTTCCCCATCTCACCCACCCATCATCTCTCAGACTTGAGAGAAACCCTTTAGGAATAGAACTGAAGAGACTCCCCAAGTTTTGAAAGGGCTCTCCCTTTCAACATTAAGCTTAAGAAAAAAGTGCAACTGTCACAGATGGGAGTGCAAAGCATTCTCCTACTATTTTAATTTTTACACTGATATTCCACTGTAAGATTTCCAGTACTACTCTTTCTGTCTCAGGGGCTGAGTATACTGCAAGTGCTAAATTTTCATTCAAATTCTTTATTCCTCCTTTAAAAGTACAGAGAGCTCAGTTTCACAGCTCAAAGTACCGCTACACCTTGCTCCGAATTGGTGATCTATTTGTTTTATTTCCCCTCCTCTCCATCAAAAGGAAAGATTAAGGGATTGCTTTCATTTCCTTAAGTGTAATTGCAGTGTTAAAAATTGCTTTATTTCATTGCAGTAAGGAAAAAAAAGAAATCCCTCGGGTATTATATTCAAAGCATGCAATGGTTTTAAATCATGTTTGCCATTTGCTTCTAGAAAGACACTTTTTAATCACATTTGCTACAAATTAGTAGGATGCCATAAAATGCCAGGTCTAACAATCCAAAGTGCCACAGCAGCAGTGGGGAACAAACAGAGTTAAACAACTTGAAAACCATTTCAGTACAGTTTGAGAGAGAGTGCAGAGTATCTAAAGTGAATTAGCATTAGTCATGGATTTGAAACTATTTTAAGTAATGCAAATTTAATGCAACAGATCCACTCTTCTCTACACTAAGTGTATAGGCTGCTTGCCAAGCAAGGAGCAGGAGTAACTCCACTCAGAATAGCTGGAATTAAAAAGTGATACGGTATCAATGGTATCATATATAATATCAATAATATTTAATAATATCAGTAATATTTGTTTCCCAACTTTCTAATTTCCATTTGAAATATGACAGATCTCTTGAGGAAAAACCTAGCAAATAAACAAAGATGTCAAGGAGGAAGAATCCATGCTGTCATCATCTGGGTTTAAATATTAATTATCCTCCCTGTTAAAAATTCCTAGAGCACGATCTCTTGATGCAGTGGGAGAGTTTCCACACTTAATGGTTCTCTTTGCTAGTAGGAGATTTTCAGTTGCAAATACCACCTCAACTCGGACATTGGGATCAATGACAGGATATTCCTGAGTGGCCCAATACTCAACTTGCTGCTATATGAAAAAAAAAAAACCAAAGAAAAAGTCATCAGTATAATGACAAACTATGATCTACTCTTCCAGTTTTTTTTCAAGATGAACTTTGAGAAATTATTAGAAATAATAAGCTTGTCCTGAAATGGAAGAAGGTAAAATAAAAGCCACAGCCAAAGTTTTAAGTTACCACTGGAGAATTTCCTGTTTGATAGCCAGACTGAAAACACCTTGCTGTTTATAAAGGAGGAAACAAACCCAAGGCAGTTGCATGGCCAAGTCCATAAAAAGACTCTATATGCATAACATATAGCACAGTTTTTCTTTCGGGGCCTAATTTATTATTTCTCTTAGAAGATCCTCTTCCTCAACGAAAATTGGGCATGCCGGGGAAAGGAAGAGGTTTGGGTAGGTCAGACAGACATGGGCTCAGGACAGGATAAAGGGATTTTCCTTCCCTTTGGGTAGGCTCTGCCTTAGGACATACGCCAGCACAGATTTATCCAGGTGGCCTTATGAATAGGGGACAGGCTGGAGAAATGAAAAACCTTCAGCCTTGAGAACCCCTGAAGCAGAAAACCCATGGACAGCCCATGTGGAGGAAGGGCCCCAGCTCCCAGGGCTCACCATCCCCCTCTGCATCGCTCGGGTGCTGAGCTGAATGAGGCTACCTACAGAACACACCAAAACCTGGGACGGATAAATACATGCTCACAGGGAAACACAGAGAGGTGCAAGAATAATGGGAGTGTAGGGAAAAACTTCATCTTTAAATCAGTAGGCATGTACTGAACGGAGACAGAACGTGGAGGGCATAGTCTAACTTTTTATTAGTTAGCAAAATTTCTATGAGTATTGGAAAAAAGAGCACGCTGTAGCAAAACACTTCTAAAATTTAGCATCTATGCAACTACATTTATAATTCCTGCCATTTATCCTATTTGCCCTGTTATTGCTGCTCTTACTTGTTACATCATGCAGATCATAAAAACAAGATACCTCAAGGCAGGGGTATCTCCTTACATTTGGAAAATACCTGGCACATCTCTCAATTCACTGCATTTATATGCAGTTTATCATCAGGCTGTTTTCTAGCACATCTGGAAAAGTATTTTTTACTTTTCAGACACTGCTTGGTAGTTTCCTTGTAGAGTGTCAGTTAAGACACACACCAAAAACAACAGTTCTAACAGGTAAGGAAAAAATATAAATCCGAATACTAGTGACAAGCACAGCAAATACACACCCCCAGGCAACCAGAGACAAGACCCCCCACATCCTTCTATACAAGAGACTAAAAATGGCACTATTACTTCTCAGAAATATACCTATGATGTTCAATTCCCATGTTAACTTGAAGTATCTTTCACCACTGTTAAAAAACCAACATTGCTGCAAAAGAGCAAAAGCATTTTTTTCCTGTCGATGGAAATGAAATCAAATCATTTCTAATTTCAGAATCTTCAGTATCAGAGATTACATGGAAAAACGGGTAGTAGAATATGATCCTGCATAGATGGCAGAAGGATTTAAACACAGTTTAGATTTACTCTGACCTGCAAAGCACCACATAAACCCGCTACTCACTTGTTTTGAAGGACAGTGCTCGTTCTTTTCATCTGTCATCTTCCCACTCTTCGGTGCCCTTCTTGGTTGCTTGATGCTGGTTTTTATAGCGGGCCGGCACACATAGTTCTCAAGGTTCTTGGGAGGCTTTTTCGTTCGTTTTGCTTGAAGACCAATCTTCAGTTTCAAGTTTCCCTCTGAAAAGTTTGTTTCTTTCACTGAAAACTGTTGCTGTGCATCGGTCAGAGCCTCATTCTTTCCATTCTCCGTACTGTTCCCCTCCCAATTCTTCTTCTTGCTGTCGTCTTCTTCCTTGGTGCAACTTTCTAGCTCTACTTCTCCTTTTGCCACCAACGTGCCAATGTTTACTGCAGAGGGGCTTTTCCCAGCAAACCCTTCAGAATCAGAACCCAAGCCTAACATAGCAGTACTCCGAGGGTCCATCACAGGCGGAATATATGCCTTCGGGTAGTTTTAGGGAAGATTTACAGAGATATGTTCCACAGAAGATCTGTTCTACTACTGGCAGTCAGCATCTTTTACTCTGTAGAAGGAAAAGACAGACAGAGGTAAACTTTGATTTTCTAGCAGAAATGAAATGAATATGAAAAATAATTCAAAAGCGGAGAATGTTATTTCAGGCAAGCACAACTATGCAGCTGATGTTTCAAAACACCAACCATTCCTGTAACCTACTACAAAAAAAACCAAGTTTATCTGTAAAATAACTTTTAAATGATAGGTGAAAATCAGAAGTATGTGAATATCATAATACTATTTCCACTTCACCCACAGGACACTTCAAATGATGGTTAAGGCTTTTAATATTGATAATCAAATTTATTTTTTTTTAATTGAAGATGAGAGCCCAGCTCTCAGTCCAGACCTGCTGAAACAGTCTCACCTAAGGAACGAGGCAGCTAATGAAACCTATGATAAAGCATCCAAAACCCAGAGACAATCCAATTTCCACCACCTGAGCCACTAGGAAAGTTGAGCTTAGCTCAAGTCTGCATTGGTTTACAAACACACCACAAAATCTGCTTATTAGAATCAGAGAACAGAATCATAGAATTTTCCAGGCCGGAAGGGACCTCCAAAGGTCATCTAGTCCACCCCCCCCGCAGTCAGCAGGGACACCCCCAACTAGACCAGGTTGCCCAGGGCCTCGTCGAGCCTCTCCTTGAATATCTCCAGGGAAGGGGCCTCAACCACCTCCCTGGGCAACCTGTTCCAGTGCTCCACCACCCTCACAGTAAAGAACTTGCTCCTAATCTCCAATCTAAATCTGTTCCCCTCCAGCTTGAAGCCATTGCCCCTCGTCCTGTCACTGCAGCCCTTTCTAAACAGGCTCTCCCCAGCCTTCCTGTAGCCCCCCCTCAGGTACTGGAAGGCTGCTATTAGGTCTCCCCGGAGCCTCCTCTTCTCCAGGCTGAACAACCCCAGCTCCCTCAGCCTGTCCTCGTAGCAGAGGTGCTCCATCCCCCTGATCATCCTTGTGGCCCTCCTCTGAACCCTCTCCATCAGGTCCATGTCCTTCTTATATTGAGGGCTCCAGACCTGCACACAATACTCCAGGTGAGGTCTCACCAGAGCAAAGCGGAAGAATCTCCTCTCTGGACCTGCTGGCAATGCAGTTTTTCATGCAGCCCAGGATGGGATTGGCCTTCTGGGCTGCAACTGCACACTGCCTGCTCATGTCCAGCTTCTCGTCCACCAGCACCCCCAAGTCCCTTTCCTCAGGGCTGCTTTCCAATACCTCACCCCTTAGTCTGTACTAGTTAAGGACTTTCCACAATTCAGGGAGAAGGATGGGAGAATAGAAAAAAAACCCCACCAAATACATTCCCACACTAGTTGGTACTTCCTGGAGCATGGGAACAGAAAAGTCCATACTTCTATCATCAGAGGCATTGCTATGCATATATAATTAACCTATTTATCATAAGATATTGGAGGGAACATTTTCATCCTAACTAAAGCAAAAGTTGATTTGAGTCCACTTGCTAATGCCAGGGTTTGGGATCCCCAGCTGGCAGACGACCTGCGCAGGTGCTCGCACACCCACACCAGGGACAGGGGCTGCTCTTGTGCCCCCACCAAAGAACAGATAAAAGTTCTGTACCTTGTTATGGTTTTATCCATGCAAACAAAAATCATCACAGAAAGAATCTGCAGAGGATACAAATACACTGTATTGATCATTGATTGGTCCCTGGAGGGGTTCAAGGCCAGGTTGGACGGGGTTTGGAGCAACCTGGTCTGGTGGGAGGTGTCCCTGCCCAGGGCAGGGGGGGAACAGGAGACCTTGAAGGTCCCTCTCAACCCGAACCATTCTGTGATTCCATGATAGCTACCAAAGAGGGCAAATCACAGCTACAAAGGGAGAAGCTAAACATACACGCCTCACTGTGGTCAGATACTCAGAGTAGGATGTAAGAGAAAGGACACAAGTGACATTTGCAGAACTGGGGACTTGAAAAGCAGCAACTCTCTGAAGGGCTGCGTGCACAGGATGAACAGCCTAGTGAAACAGGACAGCCATAAGGACACACACAGTCCTTGGAGGGCACTGAAACAGTATCAGGTCGTTTCCACACTGCTATGGCAGCTCAGACACACATCTGCCCCATGGACACGCACACCAAGCCATGCCAGAGCAAAGTCTGTCAGCCTGAACCACAGCTCAGGAGAGAAATCCTCCTTTCCCAACTTCCAGGAGCCAAACCAGAACAATCCAGGTGCACATTTTTCTTTTAGGGGCATTCTAAGCAGAAAGTTTCACAGTATCTTCATCATTTAAATATCTTAATCATTATTGAAAATGAAGTATGTCAGAAAGGGTTCTGTGGTTCCCAGTGACGGGACGAGGGGCAACGGGTACAAGCTGGAACATGGGAAGTTCCACTCAAGTAGGAGGAAGAATTTCTTTGGGGCGAGGGTGGCAGAGCCCTGGCAGAGGCTGCCCAGGGAGGGTGTGGAGTCCCCTTCTCTGGAGATCTTCAAGCCCCAATGGATGCTCCTGAGTGATGTGCTCTGGGCAGCCCTGCTTTGGTCGGGGAGTTGGACTGGATGATGTCTGGAGGTCCCTTCCAACTCTGACAATTCCGTGATTCTGTGAGAAGAGCATCTCAGGAACCCCACCAGCATGATTTCCTGTTCTTATCTTCTATAATATTATTTAGGCTGAATTGTAAGGGATGCTATGAAAAGATGTCAATGGTTTCAATGAACTTCAAAATGAGTTTCGATGGTTTCCAAAAGGCCTCAATGAGCCCAGCAATTATCCCTGACATTTGGTCTCCCGCAGGTCAGCACACACCCCCTGGAGCCCACCAGCACAGGGCAGGTCCCCAAAGCCGTGTCCCTTGTCCAGAGAACAGCTGGGAGCCCAGCAGTGAGGAGCCGGCTCCCTGCGGCGGCCCAGGAAAGGCGAGCGCTGCAAGAAGTGGGAAGGATAAGGAATGTGAAAGGCGATACTGGGAGAGACTGAGGAGATCGCAGTGGACACAGGCTGGAGGGCAGACGCCGGGATCGGTGGGGACAGCAGAAACGCTGCTGAGAACACAAAATACAAAACGTTAGAAAAGCCAGGCTTTGCTGGCTGCATTCTCAGAGAAAACAAACTTATTTTCACAACTTCTGGGCACATTATTAAAAGGGATTTCTATATGCAGCTATGATTTTTAAACTAAGAACATCCTGAAAAATCAAAATCACTATTATTGCTCATAAGACCAGAGGTAATTAGATAAAATCTCCACTTTAAACTAGAAGAAGTGGGCAGAGCAGTGTGACACAGGGGGCTAGAAAGCAAGTCAGTGGCAGCTCCTAGTCCAAGGCCTCATGTTCAGTTCGTTAGGCTACACCATGCCACCAAAAAAGGGCTTCTCCATAAACGCTGATGCACAAAGAAAAACTGCCCAGCAGAAAAATAATTCTAAGCTAATGCACGAATTTTTATTATTCAAGTTCAAGAAAAGGAGAGACTCCTACAGGCCATCATGCAACCCTCAAATCTATGTTTACACAAATTTTTCCTTCTGTAGTGACTATGGTCTGGAACCACCATAAGAGTCATTCTCTTCAGTCATTTTCTTACCAATACAATTAATTAATAAGCTTAAAATATGAAGCCAAATTAAATTGAAACAGCACCATCTATACCGTTGTACTTGGCTCCATATTTACTTAACAGCAAGACTTTAAGTAATTACACTCATATACTGACCTTAGAAATTGCAAGACCAAGACAAAGTGCACATTGAGAATTAAAGAAGAACTGTGTTAAAACGTTATTCTGTGATAACACAGAATCAGTAACCATCGTAGAAACAAAGTCACGGAATTGATGGCTCTCATAAACACATAGCAGGTCAGTTTATTTATCCATTAATTCCTCTCTACACACATAACAAAAATGCTAATCCTGGACCTAACCAGCATTTTGCCTCGATCAGTGTAATCTTCTCTCTGACTCTCCAATTACCCCGCTCTAATTCACAGAAAATGTGTCTGCCAATTTGGTCATTTTCATAACTGTGAACTGATTAGATCTCATCTCTCTGAACCCCAAGAATGGATTCTTCCCTACCTCATGAAGTTCAAGCTTCCTGTCATTGTCTTCAAGGTGTAACTGCACCTTCTTCGTGTGTTCCCATTCCTCAGCGCTTTCTGTTTCACTGGTGACAACCGTTAAATCTGTTCTCTTCTAATTTTTTCCCCCTTTTACTTAAGTAACACCATCACTTTGTCCTTGCTACTCTTCACACCTGGTATGAGCAGCTGAACGATGACAGCCATAGTTCAGAGGCAGCTATAAACGCTTGCATGAATTTACCCTGAAAACTTCAATTTGGTACTTCAAGACCTATAACTATCATATTTGCCTGTGTGATATAAGGTACACATCTGTGTCTTTGCTTTACACATTTGTTCTGTTAGCTAGGTTATTATATAGGCTACTATTCTTCAGGTTAGAGAAGCACTGTATCTACCTGGTACCCCCTGTAAGATTCATGTGAAATTAATGCAGTGAAGCCTTATTGCCCATCCCACAACTAAGTATTTTCTAAGCTTGCACACTGTCATTTAAGCACGCTGCTTCCTAACTTCTGTGACTACAAAGTACCGTACTCATCATGCAGAGTGGCCAAGAACTCTGCTCAGCTATTCCTGTCCCACTGTTCACCTTTTGCAGACCCACAGCAGGTCTTCCCAAAGTAACATCAACATTTTTTTTGGATGTAGGAAACTGCCATTTCCCCAAGGACTTTATTCCAAGACCTAATCCACATTTTGCAACAACTTTCATCTATGGGATCTTGTGCTAACATACATTTTGCTAGATTAAGAACCATCTAGTATCAAATCTCTACACAGCCTTACAAATTACGATCAAGACACGTCTTACCCATCTCCCTAAGAAGCAAAACACATCAGAGTTCCAGTCTCTCATCCAGTAGACTCTACAGAGCTCAAATCCCTCCTGTAATCGTTCCTCCCCAAAAAGATTAACTAGGAAGCATTTCAACATCCATCTTGACATGTGCTACCTAGAACTAAACGGTGTTCATTACTGATTTTTCTAATGTCATATACAGTTTTAATGCCTATTATTCATTCTTATTCCCCTGTTCACACATCCAAAGCCCTTTTTGCCCATGACCTGCTAAGATTTCTATTCTGACCCCCTGCATTTCCTGAAAAAAATAAATATTAAGGGTTTACTTCTACTGCCAGCTCCTACATATGGCACCCCCGCCCGCCCTCTTAGCAATATTAAATGAGACTTTTTTTCCTCTGTGCAATTTACTACATCACCTTCATTTCTGCTACTTCTTTTGTTGACAAAAAAATATTGCGACTTTATATTTGGAAGGTGAGTATTTGCCTTTTGGTTCTTTCCACTGCTTCAGTACCAGGGGACATTAAGAAAAATCAGCTCAGTGTTTGAAATCCCAGTGTATCACCAGTAACTCTAAGGCGTCCCACAAACTCCTCTCATATTCTTGTCATCTTTCTTCTGTGGAAGGCAGCTAGGAACTCAGAAGTTCTTTCTCACAAAGAGAATAAAATGTGTCATAAAACCCCCACTCCGTTTCTCCACATCACACAGCCCAAGCAGCACCGCGCACCACAGGACGTCACCAAAATAGAAGTTCAAGGACCTTGAATTACCTACCTACGTATTTCTTAAATTTTAGAGAGGGAGATACTTGTCAGAAATAGTTACTGTTTGTATTAGATGAGGTGACATATAATATTTTACAAATGGAATCTGTTAGATGTGTTTTTGACAGCCAAAAAACAATAGAGTACCTGTCTTGTCAAATGCTGATAGCAGAGACAGCACAGGCCACATGTCGGGAGAGCAAACGATGGCAGGACACTCATTCTGCAAGTGTGCTCCAGCAGGAGAAAGCTTTGTAAGCAGCTCTAGCGTTTCTTGGGCTATCTTAACCTTACTCCTTCTGATATCACACCCCAACTGAAAAGTCTGGAAACACAAGACTGAATTTTGACTTGCCTGATAATTTTGTTGTTTCACTATTCACATGCAAATTAATATGAAATTGCTAAACACTGATCAGAACAAAGGTTCATTAAGCTGTTAGTCCCAACACTGGCCAATACTGATTGCCTAGGGAAAAGCATAAAAACCCCCAACATATGCTATGGTAATTCTGCTGAATTATTCTCTAACTTTGTGATTCAGGAACTTCCTGAGTGCTATCTATGTCTCTACATTTAATGCCTTTCCATCAAATGAGGATTGAATGGATTTTTCTGAACAAAAACCTCTGTTATTTATACCCAACCAGTAAAAGGTAAGGTAAGGGACAGAGTAAACCAGTACCACACGTTTAACTCCTGACAGAATGTTCAAACAATGCCTTTGGTTATGCAAAAAATCCCCCAGTAATACATGTGCTAGGATGGCCCCACACGCCACTTGAGCCATGTTGCATGACGGGGACAACCATCATACAGAAAATTAGGAAGAAATACAGGTTTTGCTTTCACAGAAGAATTACATTAGGTCTGCATATCAGAGTTGTGTTTTTTTTTTTTTTCTTTTGGAAAGCTGTGAAATGAAACACATGACCTCACTGAAGTGGGAGAAATGTGTCCACAGTGGCAAATGTCAATCTCTTGCTAAGGGCAGCAAAATTAATTAAAAAAAAAAAAAAAATAATAATCAACAACCCATTTGACAACAATATCTGTTTAAAAATAACTGTAATTCGGTAACCATATGTGTTATTTCCATTTTTCTCTTGTGACAACAGCAGTATAATTTATATCAATAAACCTGCCTCTTGCTCCAAGTGTTTAAACCGCTTATTTAAACCTCAAGAACAGTTGAAACTTCTGAAAACAACTGAAAACAAGCTGCTTCTTTTTGTAACTTATGACTCGAATTATTTTACTGTTTATTATCACTCAAACATTAAGTGCTTTTTAGATGACTGATGACTGCCTGTAGCAATCAAATGTAACTAAAGTCCAAAAAGAAGTTGCAATGATTTTGTCTTTAAAACCAAGATGTACTTAGACCCCTAAAATAAATTCTAAAAAACCCCTGACTTATACATTTTAGAAAAGCAACTGACACTTTAATTTTTGAATAAGAATGCTTCTTAAGAACTCAAGTAGGCAGACAGATGATCATTTTAGAGTCCATCTCTACCCATATGTTCAACCAGCTGCTAGAACTTCCCCATTCACGCAGAGGCAGAAGCAGCAGGGATGATCCCAAGGTCCTCAAGGATGACCACAGGAAACACAGGTCTTTCAGGATTCACCCCAAAAACCCCACCGTTCTTGGAACACACTGCTTTTGCAGGTGCAATCTTCATTAATACAAGGAAGACAATCAAAGTAAACAATGAAAGATGCAAAAAGGCTACACACTGTTGCTGAAAATGAAAACTAAGTATATTTAAATGCACGGACACAAAGTCACAGATTTTTACCAACATCCATCCCCTAGTCCCTGCTCCCCAGATCTCTGCAAGCAAGACTGGAAAGTCAGTGTCAGAAGCCACTACCTCCGTTTCCCTTTTTGGTTCCTGACAACATGCAACTACCAGGAGAGCGAATCTGTGTCCTGAGGCCATCTGATGGAAACCCACATTCCAAGCAGCTTCTGGTTCTCTGCGAGGTAATTAACGGGGAGAAGGAACCACAAAACCAAAGGCGTGAAGCAGAAGTTAGGAAGCCAGAAGACTATCTATCTAACAGAACGGAGAGGATGGCAACTCATTTTGGCTTCTGATCTGAGAGATAGGTATGGCTAAAATACATTAGGCTCAACCATCTAACCCCAAATTATCAATTGGGAAAACTAAAATAGGATTAAAAATCCCGTGAAAGTAATATTTCAGAACTATGGTTTTGGGGAGGAAGGCCCGCAAGCAGGGAAGTCTATGAGCTACTGACCCAGTAAACCAGCCAAAATCCCAATGAGGAAAAATAACTGTGAATCTGCCAGAGCAATGTCCCGCTCCCCCTGCCCAGCCCCGGGCAGGACCCCCCACCTCTGCCCCGCAGGAAACCGAATTTTGGGAGTGCGGAGACCTGCCCGCAGACCCGGCCACCAGAACACCCCCGGGCCGGCGCAGGGCTCCCCCGGGGCCGGGGCTGCCAGGCGACATCCCGCACCCGCTCCGCGGACCGGAGCGCGGCTGTCAGCCCCCCCCCATCCCTGCCGGCCACCGGCCAGGCCCCGCTCGTCCCGCCGCCCGCCCGGGGCCC
>NW_015091373.1:147656-163502 GCF_001431845.1 Calidris pugnax | reverse complement strand
GGGGCGGGCCCGCCGCCAGTGGTGAGTGCCGGGGCGGCCGCCGCGGCCCGGGGGGCACCGCTCGGGGGGGACCTGCTGCTGCTGCTGCCGCCGCCGCCGGCCCCGCGGGGACCGTCCGCAGGGCCTGGCTCTGAGGCAGCGGCGGTTGGGCCCGCGGGACGGTGGCCGGGGCGCGGCCTAGCCGGCGGCGGGAGGAAGGGGCGGAACGTCGGCGGGAAAGGAGGGAAGCGGCTCGGGAGCCGGAGCGGCCGGGCCGGGCGGCTGTTGGGTCGCCTCTAGCTCCTCTCGGTGGGTTTCAGCTCCCTCCGGCGGCCACGTTTCGGGCCTTGGCTAAGGGATGTGCTTTGGGTCTCGCCGTCACCTCGGCCCCGCCTGTCTCCGGAGAGTCCCCGCGGGGAGCACGTGGGGCGGGAACCGGGGACAAGGGCCTGGGGACACGGACACCGGGAGCTCAGGGCTGTGTCCCCTCCTGCCTTTCTAGCGCTTGTAGTAAATACGTAGATAGCAAGCAATCAGAAAGGTGTTCTTAATTTAGTCTGGAAAGGTGAGGACTACTTAATGGTGTTGCTTTCAGGGTTCTTTGCATAATTTTTACTAGGAAATCACAGTCCAATCTATAAATCCTTTCCTAAAGACCACAAGCAGACAAGTATTTGTTCTCTAATGGAGCAGTAAGCTGATCTGGACAGTCCTTTAACTTGATCCAGGTACCAATTACTGAAATGGACGCGGTTTTAATCTCCTCTTCTGCTGAAGCTCCTCTCCCACGGACAGAGAAACCCTGGAGAAGAGCCCTTAGGTCTTGGGGTAAAGCAGCCGTTCCAGAATTCTGTCAACCTTAGGGGTGCTCAAAAAAAACAGCAGCAGATACTAATGCAGGGTTAGGATGAAGCCAGAAACACAGAAGCACCTACTGTCTCTGTATTATTCCAGTTTCTTCAAAATATTCACTGTGTAGCCCTTGCTCTTGCATCTCTGAACAGCTGCAGTCAAAATAGATGCCCTTCCCCAATAAAAGAATCTATCTTCCTCACTAGATGAATGAAATATCTTTAAAGTAAGTTAATTTGTAAATGCCTCCCTGAAAAAAGGCAACGTATTTAGTGGAGTATTTTTGTTAGGCAAACACTGCCTGTTACCACTGGAGAGCATTCTGACTGGCTGAATTAGTTGTGTGCCTAGACCCTAAGCTCTTTGGGCAGGAACGATTCTCTCCTAGCATGAGATACGTTAAAGCTAAAAAAATCCACTTCTGTCTCTGCAGAAAAAATGCTGAGGAGTCTGAAAGGACTTGTCTACCATCCTCTAAAGGTAAGTCCTGTAATAGCCTGATGCTGCTTCCAGTATTTCAGCTCTCCTGTGAACTGCAATGGCAATTTAAAACTGTAAAAAGTGAGATTCTTCTTACATTCATCATCTAAAACTTGTTGCCTCCTGTACCCCGGTGGTGTAAACTCCTGCTATGAGCAAAGAAGACAGCACATGGGTGTTATTCCTTCTGCCTTTCTCTCATTTGGCTGGAGACAGAACGTGCAAGCAAGCCTAGGTGGCTTAAATGAGACATTTGTTAGAAAGCTAAAGCTTAGTATTCTGCAGCATCCAGAATGCTGAAATCCTACAGTTTCAGTGCAGGTTTCTCAGAAAACAGAGGGTCTGCTTGCTCGGCGCTGCTGGGAGGGAAGAAGCCCTTTAGACAGAACCATCAGCCTTTCATAAAGCCGGTGTGGCTGGTGGGAAGATCGTTTTGCCAAAGATGGCTCAGTACTCCAGGTGGGTGTTGTAATAATTGGCTCTGCCACAACACCACAGCAGCGTATGTTATCAGTAAAGCCTCATTATATTATAAACAGCATAATGAGTTACTGGTGCAGATCTGGAATGACTTCCTAACGGTAAAGAATTTCAGTTGTTTGGTTTGCTCTTGTTTTTTAAAGGCTTTTCCCCTTTGTGCTTAGTGTTATGCAGCCATTAAAGAGGAGGACTGTGTAACTACTTGTGTCTAGAGACGAGGCTGGTTGTACGGTGCTGCTCTTATGATGGCAGCCTTTATGAAATAATCAGTCTTTTCTAGACACTAAGATATGTGGAAACATGTAGGAACAGCTCCACCTTATGGCACATGACTTTGTGATTAATCTCCGGGTGCCACGTGATAGTTTGCTGCCATTTCAGGGATCCGCGTTAGACTCCTCTGCCCTTTGGCAGACAGAAACTTACTGTAAAACCCATTCCATGCTCCTAGGATAAACTGTGTGTAAAAGATGATGTGAAATCCTGAGAACCTCAGGTATGTGTAAGGATTTACTATGCAGAGCTCTACAGCAAGCCAGAAAGGTACATGTGTGTGTTGGTGGCATTCTGCGTGGAGCTGAGGGGATCAGTGATAAGTCACTGTCTTTTGTTCAGGAGGAGAGACCAAGTGGCATGTTGCTACCGTAAAGTCAGAAAAAGGAAAAGTTCCAAAGCACTACAAGGGCTATATAGTGGTTTTGAGGAAGACGCATCATGCTCAGGCTCAAAGAAGTGATGTTTTAAAATGGTATCCTCCCAGGAGGAAGAGTCAGTAATTTGAAGATGTGATATGTTCTGTTGATGGAAAAACAGAAATTCTATGTACCCAAGTGCATAGAACTGTACTGCAATTCATGTGTATTGCAATGGCTGCAAGAACAGAGGACTGGACTTCAAGATAAAGTCCATTCCACACTTGCATCCTGTCGTACTGTGCTGTCTCCTACTCCCTTCAGAGAACTTGCTATGAATAGGCTTCTGTACCATAGAGAATCCAGCTCCTGCTGAGCTGCTGCGATTGTACATTTAAGAGTAGCATGGGTAGTATTGGTTTGACTAAGTATCCATCAGCTGAAGTCTTGAGCTGTCTCTAGGCACACCTGAAAACTGAACACACTCAGAGCAAGAAGTTAATCCTTGCTTAATTTTCATTCACTGTTACACCGCTTGGGGACAAGGATTTGCATGGCACTCTGGAGAGGAGAGGGGATATCCACAGAGCAGGAAGCTTGCCTTTCCTTTTGGGCGAGCAAAGCTCATGGTCCCAGGGTGTTCACTTGAGATTTGAGGAGGAAGGAATGCGGGATGTTCAAAGACAATGAGAGGGACTAGGATTCCAGGCTAGGAATGACTTAAGGCTGATATTTCCTGGGTGAATAGGTGACAATAGTTGCATGCTCTAGTTATTCATGTATTAAATTAGCACCTTAGTGCCTTAATCTAGGCTGTAAATTAAGTCACTTCTGTGGACTTAAAACTAAACGCAGCCAAATACGACATCCTAATTGATTGTTCAGATTTGAGGAGGAAAAGAACATTGTGGAAACGAGAAGAATGTGATGACAAAAGTGAAAGTTTAGGGATCTTCCATATTTACTCTGCAGTGGTTTGTTATCTAGATATCTAGTGGTGAGTACAAACCAGTTTGTTTCCTTCCTTAAGAGGGGAGTGAGAGCTGGAATGCTGACTCAGGAGGCCATTGCTTGTTGAAGGTGGGATGTGGGGTAATCCAACGTTACCCTTCCTTCCAAGCCCTGGTGGCTTTCAGATGACCCCCTGAGGAAAAGGGGGATGCCAGCGGGATTCCATTGTGCCACAGAGAGCTGAAACAGCTGCTCTGTCTCTGAACTTCAGTTTATGGCTACTCTCATCTGTGCAGACAGACAAAATAGGAAACTACTCGCTGTGTTTACAGTTGGAGCCTGCAACTGTTGCAGTCAGTAATATGAGGGGTGGCTTTCAGTTTTCCTTTCTTTGGTCACTGCCTCTGTTTAGAGTATACACTTTTTTATTCATTGACAAATGCTTATATTTTCTTTCACCATTACATAATAAAATGCTTGTCCTTCTACTACTCACTTTTTTGCCTATTTTGGCTAGGCTTTACAGGCATGCTTCAGCAGTCTGTCTCTGGAAAAAGAATTAATCAGCTTAGCTGGCTGTTTCAGTTTCTCAGCCAGGGCTGTATTATAATGAAAGAGCCTGTATGCAGGGACACAGTTAGGAAAATCAGTGCAGGGAATGTAATTATAAATATCAAATAGTGGGCAGCACTGCACTAATCCTGCAATAATTGAGGTGATTATGGATTACTAGATGGCTTGAATTTTCAAGGTACTAGCTACTATTCCTCAGTGTACAGGGGAACATTGTGGGAAGTTCCCACCCTAATGGCTGGCGCTCTTAAGCGCTCTTGAAGGGATAACTCAGGTACCGCGTTGGGCGCTCCAGGTGACTTAAGGTGGTAGCCAACTTAAGCGAATGGCAATGGTTCAGAAGCAGGCATCTAAATGTGAAATGTGGTTCTAAAGCATGTGTTTTTCATGACGAGTTTACATTCTAATGATGAATTTTTATTCTAACAGCAGAGAATTCTGTTCTGCAGGGCATGCTGCTTTGACTCAGTCATAATGTGCATGCGATGAGTGTACAAAGCAAATTGCTAACTGGATTTTGTACCAGTAATCTTTGACTGCTGAGAAGTTTGTTGTCTGTTTGCCTTTCTCTTTCCGTAGTTGGACCACGGGTATGCCTTCCATACAGCAGCCAAGGAATGCTTGAGTTCTGCTGTCAGCCAGGACATCCGAACACCAGCAGAAAGACCAGGAGCGGTTTTTTACACCAGTGAGAATGACCCGGTGAGTTACTGCCCTGCTTGTTATTGTCAGACAGCAAGTGCCTAAATCCCATCAGTCTGCCTGTGGACATGCTGGAGCTTACTGGGATTGTGTTGTTCTAGTAAACATAAGGGAAGGGAGAGCACAGGCCTAATAACAGGCATCTAGGCCATGGTCCCCAGGCCATAGGAGAACGGGCTGTGGCTGTGCGGGGCCCCTGCCTGGGCTTAAACATGGCAGGGCTGGTCCTCTGCCTGAAAGCTCCTGGGAACAAATATTGATTTCTTCGATATAGTTGCACAGATGAGATAAACTGTGTATTGTAGAAGCTCAGACGTGGCTTAGCTTGTCATCAGACACCATTAATTTCAACTCCAGGGTTATTCTTCCTTGACTAACCTCCCCAAATTGGCTATGAAGGAGGATAATAAACACACCCCGGATGACCTCAGCGCAGCACAGCTCTCCAGCATCACAATTCCAGCCTCACACTCTTCGTCTCAAGCACAAAATGAAGTGGAATAAATGAATGGAATAAGCCTTTGAGGTGCTTTTCTGCTGCCTCTGTAATTGGAGTCTTTCAATACTGATTCCTCTGGGGTCTCTATGGAAACAGCAGCATGCAGATGATCTTACTCACATGATGCGAATGTCTCTATAGATTGCACAGAAGAGTCCAGATGGCAAGGATTGTCCCCACTGTCCTGTGCCTACCATTTGCGTTGCCAGGCAACTGGCTTTGGCATTCTGACTTCATGTGCCTGATGTTTGGCGACAACCGCCATTGCTTATTAATTTATCAGATCAGGGTTCCTCAGCTCTGCTGTACTGCAGATCACAAGTTGCAGCAGAGAGGCTCTGCTGGCTCACTTCATCATCAAACCTCATAGCTCTGACTGCGCCCATACCTGTGCACCATAAAGTCCCATTAAAAATGGATTAAGAAGACCAGATGAAAACTAAATTTTTAATGAGACTTAGCTTTTATATACCTTTCCATTAGCAAAACTCAAAGTGACTAAACATGAGGATAAAGATACTGACCCACTTTACAGATGTAGGAGCTGAAGAGTGAAGGAATTTACGCAAGGTTATGCAGCAAGTCAGTGATAAAACCGAGAATGAAAATGGTCTCTGGAGTCCATAGATAACACTGCTATGCAAAAACACAGGTGCTGTTAGTCTGTGTCCAACACGTGCAGGAAAACTCTAGGGAATCCAGCCCAGAGTTAGAAATACAGCTCTGCTGGAAAAAAGACTGAAGTCTCTCACAGTAGATCTCCTCTTTGGTCTGCCTCCAGAGGACATCTCCTCACTGCACAGGAGCTATTCACTAGCCAGGTTTTTAAGATTTCCTTCCCATTGCTAAGATTTACTGACCGATAAACACCAGATTGGAAACTCAAGCAGCTTAGATAGCAGTTTGCTGAAGCTACCAAATGTTATCTTTCTATAAATAGTTTGGCAAACCTGTGGGTACCTCGAATCCTGCAGTTGTACTGAGGTACAGGACGTGTTTGCCTGTCCTATGAAGACCTTACCTCAGTAAGGTACAGAAGAGGGGTGTAGTTACCATGGGCTTTTCAGAGTGGAGGGAGGGCAAAAGATAAGAGAGCAGGCATGCTGAAAGACAGAAAATCTGATCTAAAGAAAGGGAAGGAGACGGGCACGCAGCAAGAATCCTGGGACTGCAGAATTAATGGGTCCGCAACAGAGCTGCAGCAGATGTGTATGAAGAGTCTATCAAGGAACTGGAAAAAGCAAAATCATAGAATGCTTAGAGTTGGAAGGGACCTTGAACCTCATCCAGTCCCACCCCCAGCCCTGGGAAGGGACATCTCCCACCAGACCAGGTGGACACACAAGTCCAAGTAGGTGATGTCAGTTGCTCATCCCTTATCCACCAACACTGTAACACTGTCGTGGAGACCACCAGATTTGTCAGGCATGATTCACTCTTTGTGAAGCCGTGTTGCTCTCACAGCTCACCTCATTATTTTCTGTGTGTCTTAGTGTAGTTTCCAGGAGGATCTGCTCCATGATCTTTCCAGGCACAAAGGTGAGACTGACCAGCCTGTAGTTCCCCTGGTCTTCCTTTTTTTCATTTTTTGAAAATGGGGGTTATGTTTCCCCTTTTCCAGTCAGTGGAAACTTCATAGGACTGCCACAACTTCTCAAATGCGATGGATAGTGTCTTGGTAACTTTATCTGCCAGTTCCCTCAGGATCTGCAGATGAATCTCATCAGGTTCCATGAACTTGTGCACCTTTGAGTTCCTTGGATGGCCTTGAACCTGGTCTTCTCCTACAGTGGGCTGTTCCTCAGCCTTCCATCCCTGCCTTTGCCTTCTGTGACTTGGGTGATGTGGTTAGAGCCCTTGCTGGTCAAGACCAAGGGAAAAAAGTCATTGAGTACTTCAGCCTTGTCCGTGTCCTGGGTGACCAGGTCTCCTTTTTCCTTCTGGAGAGGACCCACATTTTCCTTAGTCTTCCTTCTGTCACTGACATATTTATAGAAGCTTTTCTTTAACTCCAGATTTAACTCTACCTGGTCTTTAGCTTTCCTAACCTGATCCATGGCTGCTTGGACAATTTCTCTGTACTCCTCTCAGGCTACCTGTCCTTGCTTCCATGCTCTGTAGATTTCCTTTTTCTGAGTGTGTCCAGGAGCCCCTGGTTCCTCCATGCTGGCCTCCTGGCATTTTTGCCTGATCTCCTCTTTGTTGGGATGCATCGCTTCTGAGCTTGGAAGCTTGAATATCAACCAGCTTCCTTGGGCCCCTCTTCCCTCCAGGGCTTTATCCCATGGTACCCTACCAAGCAGATCCCTCAAGAGGCCAAAGTCTGCTCTCCTGAAGTCCAGGCTAGTGAGGTTATTGTGCGCCCTCCTCACTGCCCTAAGGATCTTGAACATCACCATCTCATGGTCACTGCAGCCAAGGCTGCCCTTGAGCGTCACATTACCAACCAGCTCCTCCTTGTTGGTGAGAACAAGGTCTACCATGGCACTTCTCCTCATTGGCTCTTCTGTCACTGGAGAAGGAAGTTATAATTGATGCATTCCAGTCCTGGATTGCTTATGCCCTGCTGTGTTGTCCCTCCAACAGATATTGGGTTGGTTGAAGTCCCCCATGAGGACGGGAGCTTGTGAGCATGGTCCTATCTATCTATAGAGGGCCTCATCTGCTCAGTCTTGATGGTCTTGTGGGCCTGTAGCAGTCCCCCACTGTAACATCACCTGTCCCTGCCCTCCCTTTAATCCTGACCCATAAGCTCTCAGTTGGCTCCTCATCCATCTCTAGGCGGAGCTCCCTGTACTGCAGCTAGTCCTTGACATAGAGGGTGACACCCCATCCATGTCTTCCCTGCCTGTCCTTCCTGAAGAGCCTGTATCCTTCCATTCCAACACTCCAATCATAGGAGCCACTCAACACATCTCCATGAAGCCAATAAGATGACAGACCTGCAGGTGTGTGCACCTCTCCAGCTCCTCTTGTTGTTCCCCTGCTACGTGTGTTTGCATACAGGTACTGAAGTTTGGCACCAGTTGAAGCTGCCTTACTGGCTGGAGGGACTGGAATTCCTTTGTGCTGCACTCTGGGTGCTCTCCTGCTGACCTGAAACCCGTCTCCAGGTTTTGGGCATCTATTACTGGTATTGGCATCATATTGGTAGGAGCAGGATGGCAACTCTATAGTTTAAAGCCCTCTTCATGAGCTGGGCAAGCCTCTGACCAAAGATGCTCATCCCCTTCTCTGACAGGTGGACCCCATCCAGACCCAGCAGACCAGGTTTCTCAAAGCAAGCCCATGGTCTAAGTAGCCAAACCCCTGCTGTGACACCATTTTGGCTGTGGCACTGGAGCTGTTTATTGATTTGCCAGATTTGCCTGGTTCTGTCAGCCCCCTTCCCTTTGACCAGGAAGACTGATGAAAAAACGCTCCTGGGAGAAGCAGGCAGGAGTCAAACCTGTAGGCCCAGCTGCTCACGTGGCTCCATGTGAGGAAGGCAGGGTAGCAGTACCTGACACAGCTTTTTTTCCTCATCCGTTCATCTGGTCAAGCCACGTGTCAGCCAGGCTGCATGGGGCAGCGCCCAAGCCCAGACCCGTATTGTCTCATCCGTTCTGGCCCTCAGTAAATTAAGCCCTCGATCTACGCTGAAGCTAATAAGGAATACAAGGAAAGGCTGGATCAGCCCCCAGATCTGCTAAAGTTGGCAGAAATCATCACTGCTTCTTTTTTGTTCTGAATAGTAAATACAACCACTTTTCCTGGATTATTTTTATGCAAAATAAAGAAAAGAAGTTGTTATGTTCTGATTCTGTCTCAATGAAAATAGAAGCAATAGATTGACATGCACAAAAATAGAGGAGAGGATGTTTTTACTTTAAATCCATGGAAGAGTGCAGAAACCGTAGAGCAGGACATGGTACCATCTTCAAAGCTTGGCACAAAGCCGCTAAAAAAGCCAGACAAAGCTTGGCACAAAAGTTGCTAGAAGTCACATGGGAAGTACTGCAGAATAGTGTCTCTCTATATCCTGTCCTAATTATACAAGACACAAAAACTGGTCACTAGACCAAGAGTAAATAAATCAGTGCTTTGCAAGTATTGTGTGGTAGAAAGATAGAATACTGAAGGGAAAAAACAAGGATGTATAACAAGGCATGAAGGGTATTAAAATTTTCAGATACCAGTAATGACCACGTCTTACAGTGCATAGTCAGAGATCTTAAAGTAATTGCTATAAATAAATGCAGAACAATGGAAGTCTGCTGGTGGAGTAATGCAGGCCACCTATGTCACAGCAAGGGACTTGAAGTTATTGCCTCAGAAAACAGACAGTGAGTTCGTAAGCAAGCGGTTCCAGTTACAAGGCAAATGGCATATTAGGAATTGCTATTAAGAGACAGCAAAGAACAAACCAGGAAACATAATTTTGTCACAAGCTTAAAGAAAGTGAATTTGAATACAGCAGGTAACTCAAAGGGGGATCAGACCACTGTTAAGATATCGTGATGACCAGAAGTGCAGGTGGACTAATAAAAACTTCATGAAGCACAGGGCCACCGGTGCCCACGAAACACAGTGGTTCTTGTACAAGCTGAAGGAATCCCTGTGTTCCTGGTTAGGATATCCTTTCTTTAGACTCTTCCTAAGCATCTGCCAGGAGTGTCCTGATACTGCAATTCTTGCTTTATTTAATGTGCTGCTGCTTCTGACTATCCATATGGAGGTACTCGCTTTGACTGAGCCTTCCCTCCCTGCTCCGTTTTCACAAGCTCCTGTCTCCAGAAAAAGAGGTATCAGACTCTCCCGAGTGTTACAGTTTGCATTTTACCTTCCCAGGCCAACCACGCAGAGCACCACGAGGGTCGCCACTACACCATTCCACTGGAGGAGGTGAAAGCTGTGTTCCCACATGGACTGCCCTATCGCTTCCAGCAGCAGGTACTTTGTCTTAGAGCTGATTTGTAGGGAGTGGACTGGTGTGTGGGAAGAACCAGATCCATCGGGTAACCACGAAGCTTTCCTGTTGGAATAAGAGAGGCATGGTGCAAGAATGCAATTATTCCTGGTCCTTGCTGTTATTTTGTACAGCTAAAAGATATGAGTCAAATGCAACAGTCAGAAGGGTGTGAGGATTCCACCTTAGGCAACATTCTATCCAATATTTTACATTTCTAACTTCTGAGTACATAATGAATTGTAGAAATATTTTCCACAGTTACATTTCTGCATGAGAAGGTCGTCTCATGAAATAAGTTTGTATTAGCAACAAAAAAATCTTGCCGCTCGATTTCTGTTGTGAGGCAGATGATGCTCTGACTGGATCAGTAAGGAGGTAATGCAGCCTGGCTGCTCGAGTCAGAACAGATTCTGTATCTGTGAGTTATTCATCTCTCTGGTGGACTTCTCGTTGACAGGCCAGTCAGCCTCCCCTCCATCTCTGGGGAGGTGATGGAACAGCTAATGCTGAAACCCACTTCCAGGCACACAAAGGACAAGGAAGTCATCTAGGGTGGCCAGCACAGCTTCAACAAGGGGAAGTCATGCTTGACCAACCTGATAGACTTCTCTGATGACCCGCCTGGCCTGGTAGAGGAGGGGAGAGCAGTAGACACTTGGATCCCGCACAGAACTGGTTGGAGATGGAGCCATGCTAGGACCAGCGGAGGTGTGCCAGCGCCTGGCATCTTCTTCATATTCTGTTCCTTTTCTCAGATTAAGACCTTCAACGAAGCCTGCCTGATGGTGCGAAAGCCAGCTCTAGAACTTTTCACTTGTCTGAAAAACTCCAACTTTGCACACCCAGCTGTCAGATATGTGATCTGTATCTTTTACCACTTACTCAATGATAGAATGCCAGTTAAATACGAGTAGCTGATGTTTTGATCCTGTGCTGACCACTGTGGTTTACTCTTCAGGAGGTGGTTCTGCCACCTGTCTGTTAGCAAAGCTCACCTGAGAAGTTCATGAAGCTTGTATGCTTTCATTCCAAGCCAGATTTGGCTTCTGGCACAGATCTACAAACAGGGCTGTCAGCACAACTTAAGAGAATGAGAATCATCAGCTCTGATGTCATGGGGTGGGGGGACAAGGAACTCTTTAGGCTAGGTTTGCTGCTGAACAAAAGCATGATGGAATGCCAACCTTGCTTGTACGACCTCTGAACTTCCTTTGTGCCTCTTGCAAAAGAATTACAGTCAAGTAGAAATGGAAGTGGTTTTTTTGGAGACTTTCCTTGACAGTCTGTGCTGGAGATGGTGAAAAAGGAACAGGGAAAACCATGACTCTGTGTCATGTGGTTCACTTCTGCGCAAGGCAAGGCTGGCTGGTGCTGCACATCCCTGACGGTAAGGGACAGCGATGCTCTCGGTGTTACTGTGTCACATACACATGCTGAGCTGCAAGGTGCTGCTTCAAGAGAAAGGTGTAGGGTGGGCTACAGCAAATTACCTTTCTTTTTCCACTGCGGAGAAGACTTATAAAGCACAAACCCCCAAAATAAAGTAGAACATAATTTTCACCTGCTCTCACACGTTTATCATCACACCCTTTTGTGGCCCACTGTTAACGAGTGTGACAGGAGATGTACTGCATGTGGAGCTGCGTGACCTCCTCTGCTCTCAAGGGTGAGTCTCCTCCAGCAAGGATGGCAGACTTTCCTTACCATGGTAGCAGAATAAGGATAAGAGATACAAACACAGCCACCACCCCCCAACTCATATGGTTGTTTTGACTGAAAAAAAGCAACTGTTTTATTTTGCTTACAGCTCATCTCTGGGTGAAGAACTGCAGGGAGCTTATGCAGTCTTCCTACAACAAAGAACGGCTTGACCAGCCTTTGCAAGCATCTTCCTGGCTCAAGAACTTCAAAACCTCAAACGAGCGTTTCCTAAAAGAGGTTGGTAGAGCCTGCCCAGGGTCTGCGCATTCACGTGCTTCCTCTTGTTGAGCACCTTGGCGTGAATTCTACATTTGCTCCTTTTTAAGAAATGCTTCATGTATTATTGCATACAAACCCTACCCTTCACTGGAATTCAATTTTTGTAGAAAAAGAAGTACTTTAAATCCCCACGGTGGGGACGGCTATTTGCAATGAATACTTCTCCCAGGTTCTGCACTAGTCTGTAGTGCTGGCAAAGAACCAGGAATCTTGCCACCCAGAGCTCCCGAGCTGCCTTTGTGCTACTTAGTTTCCAACCTAATCATACTTCTCTTTCTTACTGCAGATAAAAACACACAAAAAATATGTGTGGGGCAAACGAGAAAGCACTGAGGCGGGCAGACCGTTGGGTGAAGTGGTGGAGCAGGTAAGGAATAACAACAGCTTTGTCTCACCTTTTATCAGAAGATCCCATTGTTGTGTATGTACAACAAATTGCTTCTAAAGATCTTACAAATGTGAGTTCTAGGAAATGGAAGGGGTTTCCCTATCAACAAGGTGGCTGCAAAAACTGTTCTGGAAGATGGGATGGAAGTTGTAGAGAAAGTGTGGCTAGAAGCAAAAATTAGAATTTGAAAGTTCTTCCATATTTGCTGCTCAATATCTTAGACCAGATTCCTCCTTTGACAGGAACAAATAGACTGTTGGCTGCTGTTTTATCTTCCGTCCCCCTTAGAAAGGGCAGACAGTGCCCAGAGGTGCTAGCATTATATATTAGCAAGAAAACCAACCTGAGTTGTGTGCCTTTTCCTACTTGAAGGGTTTAGCTCGCGTGAGAAACGCCAGCGATGCTGTAGGGGTTGTGCTGAAAGAGATTAAGCAGCAATGTCAGCTTGGCTCATTCCGACTTCTTGTGGCAGTGGACGGCGTCAACGCGCTCTGGGGAAGGACCACATTAAAGAAGGAAGACAAAAGCCCCGTAAGGCGTGACCCGCTGTGGTGATATTTCTGCATTCCTACGGCAAGGGAGAGCAGGGGAGGGTGTTTGGTTCGTTTTTAAGTTCTGTAGTAATCCCTGAAAGATGTCCGTTTGGCTTTGCTAGCTTGGAGGGCCCTGCAAAATTCATATTATGCTTCAGACAATTTTTACTGAGGGAAGTTTTCCCAGTAAGAATAAAGTGCATCTATGTCTTCTTACAGCAGGAAAGGTTTGGGCATTTTCCTGTGTAAAGTTAGAATCATAGAATCGTCTAGGTTAGAAGGGACCTTAAAGATCATCTAGTCTAACCATCAACCTAACTCTGACAAAAAAATAAATAAGAAATAAGCAATAAAAAAATCACTAATCCATATTCCTGAGGACCATGTCAACCCGTCTTTACCCATCCTCAGTTACCAAGACTGAATGCTACAGCAAAGAAAAAAATGCACCTACAGGATGCAAATGACCCTTCCAGCCTGATTTAAAGCATGGGAGGGAAATGTATGTCTCAGAAACTGCTGGCAAAAAAAAGTGATACAGACAATCTTCACCAGGTTTCTCCAGAGGAGCTGACGCTTGTGTACAATCTGAGGAAGATGATGATGAACGATTGGGTGAGTTCGGTCTGTACATTTGGGGGTATTATTCTCAGCAGTTAAAGCTACAAATCTAACATCCCACTGCTCCTTCAGTGAAGGAGAGGGTGAGCACAGTGTGGCTTGAAAGGGTTATCCTCCATCAGTGTTTCTGACCGCACAGAGAGAGCAAGAACAGGTTGAATATAGAGCAATTCTTTTCTTGATTACTGTGCCACACTCTACCTGAGCTAGAGGTATTTAATAGCCCTTAGGACACTTTATTTTATGATTTTTTGAACTAATGAGAACTTTTAGTTTCTAAATGTTTTGCTCTAGGAGGTCAACTCCCTCTGCTTCTTTTTCAGTCCCCTGGATGCTAGTATCTCTAACAGATAATCATCAGATTTAAAAGTATATAGGAAAGTTCTTTTTAAAGTGTTTCAGTGATTTGATTAGAATGCCGTTTATAGGTAAGAATGCTCTGTTGAAATGCCAACCCTGGAAACGCCAGCCATGTGTTCCCTGTGCTGCCCGTGTACTTAGAGTAGCCAGGGTTATGTAGGGAGGAGCATTACAAGAAGTCCCTTATACAGAAATTTGGAATTGAAATAAGAAGAAAATACCTCACTGGATTCGAATCAATCCGTACCTAGTTCACAAATGCTACGTTTGCAACTAGAAGGGTTTCTAATCTCCCTTTTAGAACGGAGGTGCTATTGTGGCAACGCTCAGCCAGACCGGCTCTCTCTTCAAACCCAGCTCTGCCTATTTGCCCCAGCAGTTGCTGGGAAAGGTGAGTCACAGCCCCTTTTTTTCCCCAACTTTCCCATTGGGAAATAAACAGAAATCCTGATTTGGAAACAGCTGGCTGAACATGAGCCCGCAGTGTGCCCAAGGCATGGGTGGCCAAGGCAGCCAACAGCACCCTGGCCTGTGTCAGGAGCAGTGTGGCCAGCAGGAGTAGGGCAGTGACCGTCCCTCTGGACTGGGCACTGGTGGGGCCCCACCTCGAGGGCTGTGTCCAGTTTTGGGCCCCTCACGACAGGAGGGACCTTGAGGGGTCTGGAGCACAAGTCTTGTGAGGAGCAGCTGGGGGTGTTCAGCCTGGAGAAAAGGAGGCTGAGGGGAGACCTCGCTCTCTCCAACTCCCTGAAAGGAGGGTGTAGCCAGGGGGGGTCGGTCTCTTCTCCCAAGGAACAGGCGATGGGACAACAGGAAACAGCCCCAAGTTGCACCAGGGGAGGTTTAGGATGGATATTGGGAGAAATTTCTTCACCCAAAGGGTTGTCAGACACTGGAAGAGGCTGCCCAGGGCAGGGGGGGAGTCGCCATCCCTGGAGGGATTTAAAAGCCGGGCAGACGTGGTGCTGAGGGCCATGGGTCAGTGGGGTTTGGGCAGTGTCAGGCTGATGGTTGGACTTGATGGTCCTGAAGGTCTTTTCCAACCTCGATGATTCTGTAACTGCCCTCAGCTCAGGGTGATGCCCCCAGACGTTGCCCCTCATTCAGCCCCCAAACATCCTTGCTGTCCCCTGAACTGCCTGCCTGAGGTGGTGGGTATCTGGGCCGTGTCCCCTCCCTCGGCAAGGGTCCCACCCCTGCCTTTACTTCCAGGAGGGCTTCGATGCGCTGGATCCCTTTGTCCCCGTCCCGGTCCCCAACTACAGCCCGCGGGAGTTCGAGAGCTGCTACCAGTACTACCTGCACCGCAAGTGGCTGCAGCACGAGAGAGGTCAGCACCCCCCGGGGCTGGGGGAGCCGCTGGCCCGGGGCTTGGGGGTGCCAGTGTCAAGGGGGAGCCGGTGGTCCGGGGGCTGGGGGTGCCGGCGGCCCGTGGCGTGCTGGTGGCCTGGGGGTGCCGGTGATGTGGGGGTGCCGGTGTCACCAACGCCCCTCTCTCCCGCAGCGCGCACGCCGGAGGGGAAGGAGGAGCTGCGGTTCCTGAGCGGCTCCAACCCGCGGCTGCTGGAGCGTCTGGTGGGGCCCCTCTAGAGCAATAAAGGCCGCGGCGGCGGAGGGTCCTGCCTCGTGTCCGTGTCCGTGTCCGTGTCCGTGTCCGGTCTCCGCCCCGGGGCGGGCGGGGCTCCGCCGCTGACGCTCTTCCTGCCTGGCGGCGGCCATGGCCATGCCGGGGGAGGCGGTGACGCTGCAGCTGGGGCACTACGCGGGCTGCGTGGGGGCCCACTGGTGGGGGCTGCAGGTGCGGGGGGGGGGGGCTGAGGTGGCCATGGGGCGAGGATGGGGGACGGCAACGGCACCGGGGGGGA
>NW_015091373.1:110025-147168 GCF_001431845.1 Calidris pugnax | reverse complement strand
CCGGAGGGTGAGTGTCCCCTGGGGTGGCAGGGGTCCGGAGGGTGAGTGTCCCCGGGGGGGCGGGGGTCCGGAGGGTGAGTGTCCCCGGGGGGGCAGGGGTCCCGCCCGGGGAGGATGAGGCGAAGCGTCGCGTAACGGCGGTGCCTGTTCTTCTTCAGGAGGATGCTTCCCCGGACGGGAAGGGAAGTACCAGTTCTGCGGTTCAAGGTGTGTAGGTGTTTTCTGGGTGTTACTGATCGCGTTGTGTCTGGTTTGCGCTGTCACGGTGGTTTGCTTAGAACCATAGAATGGTGCAGGTTGGGAGGGACCTTTCAGATCACGGAGTCCAACCATCAACCCAACCCTGCCCAAACCCCACTGACCCATGGCCCTCAGCACCACGTCTGCCCGGCTTTTAAATCCCTCCAGGGATGGCGACTCCCCCCCTGCCCTGGGCAGCCTCTTCCAGTGTCTGACAACCCGTTGGGTGAAGAAATTTCTCCCAATATCCATCCTAAACCTCCCCTGGTGCAACTTGGGGCTGTTTCCTGTTGTCCCATCGCCTGTTCCTTGGGAGAAGAGACCGACCCCCCCTGGCTACACCCTCCTTTCAGGGAGCTGTAGAGAGTGAGAAGGTCTCCCCTCAGCCTCCTTCTGTCCAGGCTACTTGCTGGGATCAAAGTGTTCTGGAAAGCTAGAACAAGCCCTGTGGCATGATGGATGACTTGTCAGGGACCAAGCACGAAGGGAGAAGGAAAATTATGGGATAATATTTATTTGCTTACAGAAAGATGGGTCAAAGAGCAGGAAATAGGTTAAGAAACTGGGTGAGATAAAAAGCTGTCGTTGTTTTCTTTATTCAATGGGATGTTCTGAGTTGAAAAGCCCTTTGCTCTTCACATCCGTCCTATTCAGGTGCCTCTCCTACCCCTTCACCACCCGCTGTTTCCCAGGAGGTTCCGTCGGGCGGCAGCGTGCGGAGCTGGTCCGACTACCTCCATGTGCGCCTGCACCCCAAGAGCCTCTATGTCATCCCTCAGTACATGCACGATGGGTATGGCCTGGAGCTTTGCTTCAGAATCCGTTCTCCAGAACAGGATCTTAGTTTTGCCTTCAAGGAAGAATTAAGAAGTGATAAAATAAGCTTTCCCCCCTACCCCAACCTCCTCTTTTTTCCTTAGGGACTGTGGTTGTCTAGAAGCCTTTGGACAAGGTGAAAGTCTCCTGCAGGATCCTGGCTGTGTAGAGGAGTTGGAAGATCGGTTGCACTTTTATGTTGAAGAGTGTGATTACCTGCAGGTTTGACAGCTTGGGCTGAGCTCCTCTTTCTTTCAAGAAACTTTCTGTTCAAGATTCAGTGGAATCTCAGACACTGCTGTTTTATGCAGGGGTTTCAAGTCCTCTGTGACCTGCACAATGGGTTCTCAGGAGTTGGTGCCAAGGTGACGGAGCTGCTCTGTGATGAGTATTCAGGAAAAGGAATCCTGACCTGGGGCTTGACTCCAGTCTCCAGTAATGTGGAAGTAAATAATGAGGAAAACCAGGAAGAGATGACAAATTTGTGCCCGATCTGGGTGAGACCGTTTCTTGCTTGCATCTTTAAGATTTTAATGGTTGGATGTTTTTCCCCCAGGATTCTCAGAAGAATGTTTACAGAGTGATGAACACAGCCCTGGGGATTGTCCGTCTCTCCAGTCACAGCTCACTCTTCTGTCCCCTGTCGCTCCGTGGGAGTCTGGGTGTGAAGTTGCAGCCCCCCGTGACGTTTCCCTACATAGACTATGACGTATGTGCCATTTACTTGGAAACACCTGCCCCGAGGGCCTCTCATCTTTCTCCCATTTACCACTCTCTAAAAGCGTTTTCTGCACCTGTGTTTTCACCAAGGGTTTTTCAGGATGGTGTTCTGCTAAGCAGACAAAAATTTGTTTCCTGCTTTTTCAGTGTTAGCGGGGGCTTCACCATCAGCTTTTCATTCCCATTGTTTGCTTGTACTTTAAAAAAATGTTATCACATGTCCTTTTTCACAGTCTTCCTGTGGGTGTACTGGCTTCAGTTCCAGCAGTAAAAAAAACACTTTATGGCATTATCCTTCCCAATGTGGGGGCTGTGACTCTAGCCTGGCTCGAGCACGAAGAAGCCGCTGACCGTTTGTGGCAGTTTGTTCACAAACAGCTGCCCTGCTTGGCCCAAACCTGATCGAAGTGTGAAACAACCTGGATGGGCAGATTGTGAATTGTGCAACAAAAAGGTGTTTAAGGAACAGCTGAATTTCACACCCCCCCCCCGGCTTTGTCTCCCTCCGTAGCCATCACTCAACTACCACAGCAGCGCTGTTTTGGCGGCAGCGCTTGACACCGTCACGGCTCCGTACCGGCTCTGCGCGTCCCAGGGCTCCATGATGCACTTGGCTGAAACGCTCACCTTCTCTGGGAGGAAGGTGAGGGCAGAGGGAGCAGCAGCCTCCAGCCCTCTCGGCTCTGCCTCTGCCGTGGCCAGAGCCGCTGTTCCCCGTAGCACCCCGGTGGGCACAGACAAAGGGACACGGGGAGTGTGTTCTTTGATGGTGAGTCGTCCCCCCTCCCACCCTGCAGGTTGTGGCTGCCTGGGCTTCGCTTCCTTTCCCCGCCCGGCGCGGCTGCTTGCTGCCCGAGGCTCTGTGCGCCCACCCGCACGTCCCGTGGACACTCCTGTCGCCCTGCGGGGAGCGGGGGACGGGCGGCTGCTTCGCTCAGTCTGTTGTACTGCGAGGAATCGGCAAAGAAAGTCCCATCAGGTACCGTTTGAACTCTGGTGCTCTTGGCAGCAGTGACCTTCCCAAAGGAATTCTCAATCCTATGGGGAGCGTTGGCTGAATGGAGAGAGAAAAAAACAAACCAAGTCTGGTGAGCCAGTCCATTACACACTACTAACATTGGCAAAAGAACTAAAAAGCAGTCGCTGACATTTTCAGTCAAGGCCCCTGGAAAAATTGGTTTTCTTTGCAGCAGCTCTCCAGGAAAACCGCCTAGTTCAGCCCTCCATGCCTGCCCAAGCAGTGAGGAGGCTCTGCAGATGTACTTGAACGCACTCTTTCCTGGGATATTCAGGTTGGTAGCAGTCTTTTTTTTTGGTTTGGTCGGTTTTTTTAGAACAGGGAATGTTAAAACTGAAGGTAGAGCAAGTTTTGGGTAACTTCTTTTCACTGTCTTCCTTACAGCACATCCCATGTACTTGGGCAGCCATGTCCTACCCAACCTCCGTACCCCCAGTTTTTTTCTCCTCTTCTGACTACACAAGGCTTTCTCCTGGATGAACCTCCCCATTATTCCTCAGCAGGTAACAAGAGCCCCTTAAACTTACTTTGCAACAGAGAGTGCTCATGTGGTAATCCCAAGGCCACGCAGTTGTGGGGGGGAGGACAGACCGAGAGCAGCACCAAGGAGGACTTGGGGATGGTGGTGGCAGCAGCACTGTGTGCTGGCAGCCCAAGCCACCCGCACCCTGGGCTGCCTCCCCAGCAGTGTGGCCAGCAGGGCGAGGGGGGGATTCTTCCCCTCTGCTCTGCTCTGGGGAGACACACACCCCTCTCCCCACCCCTCTCCCAGTGCTGCCTCCAGCTCTGGGGCCTCAGCACAGGAGAGACATTGAGCTGTTGGAGCGGGGCCAGAGGAGGCCCCGGAGATGCTGGGAAGGCTGGAGCCCCTCTGCTGGGAGGGGGGGCTGAGAGAGTTGGGGGGGTTCAGCCTGGAGAAGAGAAGGCTCCGGGGAGACCTTGGAGCCCCTTCCAGTCCCTCAAGGGGCTCCAGGAAAGCTGGGGGGTGTGTGTGTGTCTTGATCAGGGAGGGGAGCGATGGGACAAGGGGGAAGGGTTTGAAGCTGAAAGAGGGGAGATGGAGCTGAGATGTGGGGCAGAAGTTCTTTGGTGTGAGGGTGGTGAGAGCCTGGCCCAGGTTGCCCAGAGAAGCTGTGGCTGCCCCATCCCTGGAGGGGTTCAAGGGCAGGTTGGAGGGGGCTTGGAGCAACCTGGGCTGGTGGGAGGTGTCCCTGCCCAGGGCAGAGGGGGACCAGTTGAGTTTTTAAGGTGCATTCCCACCCCAACCAGTGTGTGATTCTACATGGCAGCAGTAGGGTCTAACAGGTGAGAGAGAAGAATTAAAAAAAAAAAAAACACCACAAAAAAACGCTCCAAAACCAAACCACGTTGGAGTGTTTTTAAGGGCAAAAATCATGAGTGTTAAGCAACTCTTATGTTACATTCAAGTAAAGCAACTGCTCATAAAGGAGAACAGGGAACAACTTTGATTTGGTGCATTTAAACAACGCCGTTTTCCCTTGCAGCTGTGGAGAGCATCCCCGTGCTGGCAGCCCTGCAGGCAGCCCCGGTCCTGCGTGCGCTGCTCTATGGCTTGTACAAGGATCTGCAGAAGCTGAACACACGGCGCTGGGGCAGCTTCTTCTCTGCTGGAGTTGAGGAGGATGAGTTCCACGAGGCCCTGGAGGAGCTGAGAACTCTGTCCCAGTGCTATGAAACAGGGGCTGAAGTAGATGAATCTGAAGATGACGCAGAGTCAGACTAACTCATCTTTATTAGAGAGAGCGGAAGTAAGAATAGCTTTATTCTGAGAGGGATCTTAAAGCCGCTCCCTTTAACAGTGGCCCAACCTGCCTTCTCACTGCAGCAAAATCCTGTGAAAAAAGCTGGCTGAAATTGTCCAGCTACCCTACAACTGCAAGTAAAGGAGGAAAGCTGATTTTTTGAGGGGGTGTTTGCCCGTATTTGGGTTTTTTTCCAGGACTCTGCAAAATGGAGTTGCTGCACTTGTTAGAGTAAGACCACACAATAAGTACATAATTCAGGTTGTAACTTTCCCACATACAATCAACACAAGGGGAAAACTTACAAAAAAAAAGTGTTTGTTCCACATGAAAAGAGAGATCTTATAGTACAACATGTACATGTTTTTTTCCAAGGCTGGTGGCCCCATCTTCACCCCGGAGTGAGGTCAGTGTCCACAAGCATCACTTCTGGCAGTTGACTGTTGAAACCCCCTGTGTAGGGTCCAGAGCACGTTACCACCCTGACACCTTTATTCCTTCCTTCAGTTTGATACAGACTGAGAAGTGCAGCAGTTCAGAAGTGCAGCAGGAAAGTGAACCAAAAGAAAAAAAAAGGTGCCATCTGAAGTACCTGTGCAAACATCTACCCACAGCACCCATCTAGCAGCAAACCGGCAAACATGTCTCCCTCTGATGCAGTCAGGAGCTTATGGAGCCAGAAAAACCCTCAGTCATCAGGTTCCTCCTCAGAAAGCAGAAGATCTTTATCTGACAACTGGTCTGTGTTACTGGTGCTAGTGGCATCCTCCTCATCTTCAGAGCTCCCGTCACAGGAGGTATGGAACAACCGCATCAGTTCTCTGAACCTGTGGGATACCTGAAGAACAAAGGAAATCCAAAGATGAGCAGTGACCTGAAGGTGATAGGAAACTTCCATTTCATATTATGAATTCAGGATGTTTTGTGCAGTTATATTCTACTGACTCGCAGGTGAAAAAATGGGCAGTTTGAGAAGATTCCTGGGCAGTGACGTGGGGAAGGTTAAGAAACCCCGACAGATTCCCAATGTACTGAAGCAGAAGGCCGAAGACCCTAGTGGCAGCCACAGAAACAATTCTGGTACCAAATACAAGGTTAAAATGTCAACAGTGACATTGTAAAAAGGACTTGTGGCAGTCAGAATTTTTGTCTGACAGAACAGATGAGGGTTTGGTTGTTGGCTTTTTTTTTTTAATTTTGGATTAGGATTGTTTTTCTCTGATGCAAATTAAATTTAAGTTTGGGAGACCAGTATGATGGCAAACCTCCACCTATCCCTCCTCCCCACATCCCTTCCCCCTTGAAGCTTTCCCCCCCCCCTCCTCCCCTTACCTCACTAGCAGTCTTGTTGCCCAGTTTCTGAGAGATGGCCTGGAAGGTTTCCAGCTGGGCTCCCTTCTCCTGGCAGGTGGTCAGGATGACCCTATCGGCCTCCCTGTGAAACAGCACAAGAGTTAAAAAGCCACCGAAAACAAGTGCTGGGACACATGGACCACCACAAACCTGAGAGGCCTGGTCCCAGGTGAGGATAACAATCACAACAGTTCTGTTACCAGCACCACCCAGCACAAGACATGGCACTAAGCAGAGATGCATTTAGCCCGTTTTTAAGCTTTTTGAAGGAGAAAATAAATTCTTTCCCAGCCTGAAGTACTACAATAATTACACTGCCACAAGCAGATAGCATTTCTCATAGGACCAAGAGGGCAGCGATGCCAGACTGTGGGTAGATGAAACAAGGCGGGAATATTCAAAGGGAGGGGCCAGAATACACTAGAAAATGGGAATACAAAATGAAAATAAATGATATTCTATAATATGAAAGCGTAAGCCAACTACTGAAGGCACAAAGGATGTAAGATGCAGTTCAGGCAGATGTACCTGGTCCAGAGGACAACCTTCTCCCCAGTCGAGCTGACTTTGCTGTTCTTTGCACACACAGTTGCTTCTGTGACTCGCTGCTGTTGTTGCTCCTGCTCCTCTTCCTTCTGCCCCATGGAGGCAGCAACCGCTCTATATTCCAGCTGATGCACCTGGAAGCAGCTGGTTGCATTTGCCTTTGATCTGTTCTCGGGGAAGTTTCCAGTGCAGCCTGGATCATCTGTTTCCAAACTGCACTCACCAGGGGTCCAGGAGCTGCAGCTCTTTCCCAGTGGTGGTTTTCTACCTGCCGTTACCCAGCCCTGCTTTGCTTCAGGTTTTCCTTCCTGAGGCAAAGGTGGTCCCTCCATTTCTTTCACACCCGATTTTGAAGCCTGACCGAAGACACAAAGCTTATCTGATGAATCAGAGTAAAGCCCTTTAGTCTGACACAAACTCCTGCCAGAAGAGGAACCAGGTCCCAGTAGATCTTGTGCTGCAGCAGGAGGAGAGGACGACAGCAGATTTCTGCTCAGCCCGAAGGAAGCCTCTGCATTTCCTTGGTGGGGCTGCTTTAGTCCCTCACCCTCTCTTCCCTCAGTGCAGGGAAAGTCTTTGGTTTCTTGAGGTAGTTTTAGAGTCGGTTTTTGTAGATGCGTGCATTGGGGGCCAGTGATGGAAGAGTCACTGCCCTCTGCAGTGTTCCCAGCAGCTCCAAGACCTCCTTCTTGAACCTCATCAGGCAGCGCAGCTTTTTCAGAAGACGCATGTCTGCTGGAGACAATCTTTCCTTCCAGGGGAGGTCCTGATAATAAACCCAAATAAGTTCAGACTAGCTGTTAGTAAGAAAAAACTTCTGGAGGCTTCATTCACTTACTTTTTAAGAGGGTGGTTTTTAAAAAAATTATTTTGCTGGAGATGTGTGTAAATGATAACACAGTCTGAGAGCAGTTCTGTAATTCTATCTGCAGTTTACCCACCCTGTAACTCGAAGGTGACATTCTGCAATCAATGTTCTTCACCACTGTGGGTTACTAAACCAGCTGCTGTGCAAAGAAGTGATGAATGCATGAAAAAGCTTTAGTGTGCAGCCCAGAACAACATTCTCAAGTGAAGCACATGTTACTGCTGTTGGCACCCTATTTACACAACCACTCTCAACCAGGCACCAGGCTGCATTTCACCAAAACCACTGTGTTTAACCTGGGTGCTGTCTCAAACAGCAGCGTTAAGGGAGATCTGGCTGCTGAAAGGAGAGAGAAGTCTCTTTCAGGTTATTTACCCTGCAATAATCACATTCCCCTTGCCTGTACCAGACTGAAGGAAAAAACCAAGTAACATGAAGGGGATCATTTAAAAGATAAGACAGATGTAGACTTTGAACTGCTGTGTTAAAATGGAAAAAAACAGTATTATGGTAGCTCTGGGAATGGGTTCAGTACGTCAGCAAAAGAAGCTTAAACGTAGCATTCATTCTGAAAAGGGGAGAATATTTCTCTAGTCAGGAAAGCTTATTTTGAAGGGAATGCTCTAGATATATGCATGTTTAGAGCATCCAGATTGGATGAAGACAAGGAAAAAAATGAAAGAAAGATTATTAGAAGTTCTCAATAACTCAATAAATTTGCATTACAAGGCCCTATACCTCTTCTTATTTGTGTGAGCCCATTTGGAGATGAATGTACCTGTCCGTACACAAGACTTTCACACACCTGAAGCCAGAGTCTCCACTTTCCTCGATAGAGTTTTGGTTCTGCTGTGGACATCCTCTCCCTCATCTCTGTTCTCCAGATTTTCTTCTGCAGGTTCCTTTGACATTCCAGAATCCTTCCCTTCAGGCTGAGGACTTGACTCTTGTTGAGCAAGGCTTGCAGTCAGCTCCTGAGAATCTTTAGCTTTATAAAATTTGTTTTCAGATACCTGCAAATCAATACAATTAGAGATGTGGTCTATCAGTTCAAACCTCACACTCCGGCCTCTGCTTCCAAAGCATTCCTTGCCCCTACCAAAGGCTTCAGTTTAGCACTATGTTTGCACTTAGAAAACTGAATCTTTTTTTTTATTATTAGGAGCAGGCATTGTTCTTTTCACATAGTGGCCATACAAGCATCTTCCACTAAAAAAAAAGCTTATTCTTAAGTCAGAAGAACATCAAAACTAACACTATTTAGCACAGCAAGGAGGGGCAGTAGAAAGTGAGCAGGAGACGGAGAAGAGGAAGGCCAGGCAGAGCCCTCAGAGCTCCCAAGAGGGAGATGCTACTGGTCATCTTTCCATTTACTTTCTTCCTCAATACATTTGGAGACATGAGGCCCGAGGCCAGGCAGATCATCACAACAGGGAGACTCTTGGCAGGACTCTACTTTTCCACTCACCACTCTGGTGACTTGGCCTATCAACTAACCTTACTACTACAATGGCTGCAGCTCCTCCTTTTGCTTTTCTTTAGCTTGAGATCGCTACTCCCTTCATGGCAGGAACATGAACATTCCTTCATCCCATCTACCCACTCGACCTCCTGGAAACAGACATACTCCATCTGACAAATGTGCAGGGTACACAAAGATGACAGTCAGGGGAAGGTTAACCCCAGAGGGAGCCAGGAAGGGCCACTCTGCGCACACCTGGAGAGAACTAAAGCGATTATGCTGCCAGCAAGCCAAGCAAAATGGAAACATTTCAATCCCCTTTCTTCAAATCATTATGGGCTGTCGTCATGTCTCTTGGTAAGACACATTTACCCTCGCAGGCATGCATTTGCTCAGAGTCCATATATGTGGACTAGTGAGATACCCCGGGCCCACCTTGTCATTATTCTGGCCTCCAATCTCTTTCCGTTTCTTATTTTTTGTGGCTACATGCATCTTGGGTGGCTCATCCTCCTCTTCTACATCTGGCAAAGACACCTCTTCAAACCCATCAAACTACAAAAAAAGAAACAGAGAAGAACTGCTCTATTGTGACAGCTCTTCAGCAGACCAAACTTCATTTTCCCTATGAATTTCTGAATATTGAGCTGAGCTCCAGGACTCAAGAAGTTCAATTACGTTAGAAGAGAGAGAAATGCTGTAAAAAAAAAAAAAACAAAACTGAAAAATTTGCTTCACTCCACCAACACCCATCCCACCCTGCTGCTTCCGTCTCTCTGGAAACACAGCCTCAATTTGAGTTCAAGCATGTCTAGTATCTCTGCTTTTATCTTTTCTGGCCTTGGGGAAAAGAGTGTTCCACCTCATATTCCTTCTCTTCTGTCCAGTTGATCTCCTCAAAGTCTCCCATGCGGCTGGCTGAGGGCCTTAAGTGATCAAAGAAAATGGAGAATTCATCCTGCAAGTGGTCGTGTCCTTTCAACAGTTGCCACATTTGGGTCTTCAGCTGAAAGAGAGAAATCCAAAGAAAAAAAATCAATGTTTCATTACACATCGTCACATTCTTCTCAGAAGGATTTCTTAAAGCAAGTAGAACATCAAGGCTCATTAGACCTCCACCATGGAAGTTTATGCTCGCATTGGTGCTGCTTCATCAATATTTTGAGATCATTCCACATCCAGCTATTCAATTAACAACAGAATATCCCTCCAGAATTGTGGGCAGACTCTGCAGGAGACACTAAGCTAAAATTTCATCTGCAAAGTGATAAAACCAAGGTGGAGGTAGGAGAGAGGAGACACACAGCGCCAGTTCTCTACCACGTCCCACAGAGGGAGATCACACTTGATAAACTCCCATGGTCTCAAAGAGCAGCAGAGGGGAGGAGGGAAGCAGGGCAGCAATGCCATTCTTGGGGTTTTGAGAGACAGGAGACACCAGGATGCCCGATTACCTCTGTGATCTCCTGGGGGAGGCAGTCTGCACAGCTCTGCAGGACTTTGATGATCTTTTGATGGTGGGCAGGATTTTCAGCAAAACAAATCTCCAGCTGCCTGAGAAACTTCCGGCTTTTTTCAAATGCTTGCTGCTCTTCAAACTGACCAAAAGAAAAAGATTCACCCCTCACGCTCAAGAATATATTTCCAAGCATCTCTAGTTGGCTTAAGCAAGTTACAAACTGCCTGTCTTGCTATTTGTTTCCCACTTGTTTTGCCACCCATTGCAGAACTGGGAAGAGGTGGAGGAACAGAAACAAGACTTTGTATAATCAACACTCATGTGAGCTATAAAGTTTTGCTTCAACCATAAGACAGGAAAACCCAGAAAGAACGCAAGAGGTGAAAACCTCTATCTTACAACGTGAAAGACTGATTTGTGAGACAAGGGAACCACTCCACTTGCTGCACGTTGTCTCTGCAGTCAGGTTCTGCAATATAAGACTGATTCTCCACGGTAACACTGAGTATGAGACTTAAAACAAACACTAGACTTTTAAATTCTGATTAATAAAACAGCAAGGTAAGCAAATTATTTACCTGCTGTTTACTTTTCTTGC
Organism: Calidris pugnax; assembly: GCF_001431845.1. Classification (NCBI taxonomy): domain Eukaryota; kingdom Metazoa; phylum Chordata; class Aves; order Charadriiformes; family Scolopacidae; genus Calidris; species Calidris pugnax. Next base: position 136,325 of record NW_015091373.1, on the reverse strand, counting down.
CTTAGGAAGAGTCCCTTATTCTTTCACTCCCACAAGCGTCCAACATTGCCTGCTTAAAAATTTGGTCTCCTCCTTTCTTATACCTACCAGTCCACACTCCAAAGCTTGTTCTGGTAGAAGAAAGGCAGCAAAGTCTGTGAGCAGCTGTGGCCAGTCATGCAACAGTTTTTGTAAAGTGGAATAGAGATCCACAGCCGTTCGCTTGTCTGTGCTAATCTCAAACTCATAGATAACACGCAGAAAGTCTTCATACTTTCCAGGAACATGCTGCAAGGCTTCACGCACCTGGAAAAAGCAACAGACCTTTACAGAACTACATAACGTCCAAGAAGGAGACAAGTTAATTTAGTAATCTTTGATCTCTAAATCTCAGAATTTACACAGTGCTTCCAGTTTCCTTGAGCCAACCAAGTCTCTTCCTTAAAGATAAATCTGAACTGCTCACAAGAGAGAAGGGAACCAAACCCAAGCCTATGAGATCCTGACGTTAAAAGGAGCCCTGTGTTGTGGGTTGCCTGCAGCCAGCAGCTAAGCACCCCCAGCAGCCACCCACTCTCTCCCCGCCTTCCCCAAGCAGGACAGGGGAGGGAAGAGCAAAAGCTAGAAAACTCATAGGTCAAGATAAAGGCAGTTTAATAAGTACAGGAGACCACCATATGGGGTGCTATGAAGAAAGATAACTCCATCCCAACCAGATCCAGTACATCCAGTTAGAACTGGCAGTTACAGGGCTCAGGCATGAACCGTGTTAGAGGACTCTAAGTGTCCAGTATTCCTCGTTCTGGGTTACACCTAGCCTGGCTCACCCTGGTTAGATAGGCTTGGGCAAATGCCAGATCCTTCTGTTCCCGCAGGGGATCTCTCTCCAGGATGTCTTCATCATACAAGAGCAGTAGCTTAGATGTATCTTTGCTAGCACGAGCCCGTCCCCTCTTATTTCTGGTTCTGTGGGAGCTCCTGCTCTTCCCAGAGGCTTTCATATTTTCTCCTGTGAAGAAGCACAAAGCAACCTGTCCAGGTACTCTTCACATGTTCCCTCGGCTGGCAGACAACTACTCTTTAGATCAATATTGCAATAGGAAAAGTAGGTTTTCAGAGTTAGCGATAAGTTAACTGTTTGCACTCTCCTGGAAGTGTATGAGCAGTATGTTTTTCATTAGTTAGCTGGCCTGACATATTTCAAATTGTCCGTTTCTTTTTATAGCGTCTGATGGGGGAAAAAATCTTGATACAGGAACAAACCCCTTCTGGCTGTTCCTCAGCTAGAACCTGCCCAGAACCAATAGATCCATCTCCTGCATACCAAGGACAAAAAGAGCATAGTGGGCGGACAGAGATACGATACGAGCATTGGAGCTGGCTGTAATGCTTGCAAATTAGTCTTTCACTGAATTTCACTGAATTTCACTGAATTTCTAGAGTTGGAAGGGACCATAGAGATCATCTAGTCCAACTCCCCTGCTGAAGCAGGATTGCCCAGAGCTAGAGCATGTTACTCAGGACTGCATCCAGGCGGGTTTTGAAAATCTCCAAGGAAGGGGACTCCACAACCTCCCTGGGCAGCCTGTTCCAGGGCTCTGTCACCCTCACCGTGAAGAAGTTTCTCCTCATATTTGAGTGGAACCTCTTATGTTCCAACTTGTGCCCGTTGCCCCTCGTCCTCTCACTGGGAACCACTGAAAAGAGTCTGGCTCCCTCCTCCTTCAACCCTCCCTTGAGATACTTGTAGGCGTTGATAAGGTCTCCCCTCAGCCTTCTCTTCTCCAGACTAAAGAGTCCCAGCTCTCTCAGTCTCTCCTCATAAGGGAGATGCTCCAATCCTTGAATCATCTTTGTAGCCCTACGCTGGACTCTTTCCAGTAGTTCCCTGTCCCTCTTGAACTGGGGAGCCCAGAACTGGACACAGTACTCCAGTTGTGGCCTCACCAGTGCAGAGTAGAGGGGGAGAATGACTTCCCTTGACCTGCTGGCTACACTCTTCCCTATACAACCCAAGATACCATTGGCCTTCCTGGCCGCAAGAGCACACTGTTTACTCATTGTCATTTTACTGTCCACCAGGACCCCTAGATCTTTCTCTTCAGTAGTTGCCTCTAGCGGGTCCACCCCTAACCTATACTGGTACCTGACATTTTTCTTCCCCAGGTGCAGGACCCTACACTTTTCCCTGTTGAACCTCATGAGGTTCTTCTTTGCCCAGCCCTCCAGCCTGTCCAAGTCTCGCTGGATGGCAGCACAGCCCTCCGGGGTGTCAGCCACTCCTCCCAGTTTGGTATCATCAGCAAACTTGCTGAGGATACACTCTGTCCCCTCGTCCAGGTCACTGATGAATATATTAAACAGCACGGGTCCAAGTATTGACCCCTGGGGGACTCCACTGGTTACAGGCTTCCAACTTGAACCTGCTCCATTAATAATTACCCTTTGGGTCCTGTCACACAGCCAGTTCTCAATCCACCTCACTGTCCCCTCATCCAGCCCATACTGCCTCAGTTTCCCAATGAGGATGTTATGGGAGACAGTGTCAAAAGCCTTGCTGAAGTCAAGGTAGATGACATCTGCTGCCCTCCCCTCATCCAACCAACCGGTCATGGCATCATAGAAGGCTATCAGATTGGTCATACATGATTTACCCTTGGTAAACCAGCTTATTATTTACAGGAATAGAGTTAACATCACAGATAAATAACTGCTGTCACAAAATAGGGAATGAAATACTAAGAGTTGCTACATCACAATTTTGATGTCTTTAGATTAGGAATCTTTTGGCCTAACGGGCTGAGGTCCACTGCTCTTCATCTACCACTTGCTAGGTTCTGCTAAGGTATTATTATGTTTCATTTATTTTTCCCCAACATGACTTTGTAACACAAAATTAAATTTATCAAAATTAAATTTAGCAAAGATTTGACTATTTAATATTGTTCTTATATAGATATGGGTATTAGCTGACACAAAACACAAATCTTACACCTGCAAATTTTTGAAGCATAAATGCATTACAAGGGACTAAAGACACTTGGTTCACATGCACAAGGGCTTCTATGCTAAAAACTGTTTTCATAGAGTTATGACTGCTGCAAAATTTAATTTCCAGATGGAAAGCATCTGGAAATTACCCAGGTACCCTTTCCCCATTGTTTTGCTTTTAATGCAGAGAGCAGCTCTATTTCCCCATGCCCTGGGTCCAAATAAACCCAGAGAACCCACCTGCTGGCATTCTGTGGGCTTCCACCTGCGGGGCAGCCTTTGTCAAGGGGAAGGCAGATTTAGGTTCCTCTGATGTATCACCACATACTTCATCATCTTTCTGTAAACTCTCTATTCCTTCCCCTTCCTCCTCCTCTTCCTCTGGCTCAGAGTTCTCCTCCTGGGAATTCTCTTCTTCAGAATCTCCTTCTTGGCTTAACCGTCTCTCTGTTGCGAGCCAAGTAAGTTTTTCCATTGTCTCCTTAGAAAGCCACAACAACAAAGATGTCACATTGTTTTCTTTCAGTGTTTGTTTTCATGTCATTCAGCAACTAGCTCATTCCATCATAATTCTAACAGCCAATTTCACAGATCAACATCTGACCAAGCAGAGGATTCTACTGAATGGGTAGAACTCAACAACAACCACAACTGCCTATTTTTGTATCACACACCTAATTAAATTTGAGAATCTGCCACTTATAAAAGCCGTAAGTCAGTGGGATTCTGTAATGATCATCTCAGTTCTTAAAGGCTTGCTGGAATTGTGACCTGACAAATATTTTTCACTTAAAATACTTCTTAAAGGACAGCCTCAGCTGCGGAAGTCCTTACAACTCAGCAGAATTTATATCTGCATATTGGCAAAATATCCCTTTAGTTTGGACTTAGAATCTACTCGGGAAGATTCGTGGTGTCCAATTTCTCAGTAAAACAGCGTGATACCATGCCATTCTATGGCTAACAGACCATTTTTCTAATTGGATTCCAATCGTTATTTGCCCTGACTCCACTAGGGTGTTTCAGGATCATGGGTATTTGTCATTAACAAGTTTTTTTAGTTTTGTTTACTTTTACCTGGAGTTCTGGCACTGAAAGAATAGATTCTTCTGAGGCTGATGACATTTCTTCATCTTCATCTTGCGTAAAATCATCAAAGTCGTCTTCTTCCTCTTCTTCTTGTCCTTCTCTCTCTCCTCCAGCTTCAGGGCCAGCTGGTGTCCCAACAGACTGGCCATCTATACTGGATGAATCCTCTGGTCTTCCTAGCGGACTACTAAATTCTGCCTCAACATCTGCTGTGTAAGGAAGATTCTTTGGAGACTCACTGCTTACTTGTGGTCCAGCAACACCACCTGCATCCATCTGCTGTTCACCCTGGGGAGATGACTGCAAAGCCCGTTGTTCTTCTCCCTTCTCATCACACAAAGGATGCTCCTTTTTAATTTCTTTCAGGTCATTTGAACATGAACATGCAGCCTCCATGTTCAGCTCCTGGCCAAGATCCAGCATGAATTCATCCTTCACTTCAGCACATAAAAGATCCCTCTTCTGTACTGGATTTACTTCCTTGCTAGCATCATTTGAATCTTCAGGCTCAATTTTCATTGTTTCATCTGTATCTTCTAAATGAGGCAAGAGGTCCACAGACAATGGCTCTGAAGCATTCCCACCTCCTTCTACCACTGCCCAGCTACAGCAGTTACCTTTATTTACCTTTTCCTGACCACCATTATTTGAAGTGCCAGGATTTGTACTACTCTCCTTCTTGGGGGAGACAGTGGAGCATGAAACATACAGTTCTGGGGGTTCAACCTTGGGCTCCAATGTGGGATAGTTATTTTTGTTGTTTCCAGCTGGGCAGGAAGGAACCAGATTCAGCTGTTCTTCATTTTCACCAACAGATGATGCAGAAAGACTAACAGGGTTAGGAGAGACTAACAACGAAGGGATTGAAGAAGTCACTAGAGGCTGATTTAATGGACATGGGAAAGTAGATGGATTTACCAATAAGGTTGTAACTGGAATAGCCTGAGTGCCTCTACCAACTGTTGTGTTTATGGGCTGAATCATATTGCAACCATTGCCTATATTAACCACTTTCACTGTGGTAGCAGGTACAGTAAGGATGACAGGGGATGGCTGAATCAAAGGCGAAGTCTTTATCAGTGAAGCAGATTTTGTCCCTTTTTTCTTTTGGTATCCCTTACGAACACAAGGTTTGCGTATTTTTGCTCCAGCCAAAGCTGGCAACATCAGTTTGGGCTGAAAAGTTACTGGGTTTGAGGAGACTAGAGCTGGTGGTACAGCACCTGAGAAAGCTTGTCTGGAGTCTGAATGCGAAGCGGACAGCACATTCTGAAATTCCAAACCATCCCCACTTCCCACTACTGCTGGAACATTCAAAGGCTGCACTCCTGGCACCGTCTGCATAACTGTAGCTGGCTGGATTAGGCGAGGAATCTGAACCATAACTTTGCTGGGAGGAGCTTCTGACGGGGACAACTTCACAGTTTTCTGGATGTTAGCGTTGGAACTGGGCTGCAGACAGGGACTCGGTCGAATGAGGACAGGCTTCAGAGCTGAAGACCTCTGCCTCCTCCATGCTCTTCTAGAGAATCGATTGGCAAGGGGCTTCAAGGTCAGTACTAGTCCCTTTGGCATGAGTAGAGGGTATTTTTCATCACATTCCATGTCTGAAGTTTCCTTTCCTGTCCCCAAAAAGACAGATTCTGCATCAGGTGTACCTGGCATCTCCCTGGCATCTTCTGCTAATTGCTTCAGTTCCCCCTGGATGGAGGACAAGCTTGCCTAAAGGGAACAGGAAATCATTAGTCTGGTCCACAGGCTATTCCTCTCTCACCACCTTCAAACAGCACCACAGAGGGCAACAGACAGCAACTTGCTTCTAAAAGTAAAGTGGTTTTTATTTACTTTCTATTACTGTATAGTGCTTTATATTAAGTTTTACTCCAAAGCCTTCAAAAGAATCTCAGAGCCTGAAAACAACAACCAAACTGAATTGCTTTATAAAGGTTCCTTAAGCAAATACAGGAATATATGGGAAGGAAGCTTCACCGTAACAATGAAATACAATGGTCAATTAAGAGAACTGGATTTTAAGGCATCCAAGTCTAATCTTTTCCTCAGGCACAGTCGTCTTTGACCAACTCGCAAACATGGTTATTACACCTCCAACTTAGTCTTCCTTGTGAAGAGTCTCAGAGAAAGAATCCTTACAAAGCGTGAGACATTTGGGTATAACAGAAGTTAACAGCCACATTCCAGGTGAAGATAACCGCAATAAAACCCACTCCAAAACCCCAGATTTCTTCTTTCCTCTTAGAAGGTGAGGTTTTAAGGGAGAATGTGCCCTCTCACGGCTGTACTACAGTGGGTAAGATGGTAGCACCACTAACCATAAGGCAAGGGTCAGACTACGTTGATTAACAAATCAAGAAAGCCAAATAAAAAAATCAACACATCAAACCAAAGAAATTAGAAATACACTGATGTAGCAGAACAATGGTGTGATAACAAACACTGTGTGTCTGTGATAACTTCAATTCTGTGCTGCAGCTGGGCCACCAAGCACTGAGAGCAGTGTATAACGCTTCAGGTTGCTAAATACTCCTGTCCTGGCCACATTCCCTATCTAGGCTCAGGGTGACATGGGCTCCCATGCAATACAATCGGACCACCTTTTGACTTCAGAGCTGTAAGCTAACCAACAGCTCACTCTGACCTAGGCTGTATAGAAAAGGGAAGAAAGAAAAAACAGACAACCAAGCAAAAAAAAAAAAAATCCCAAAAGAAATCAACCAACAACAAACCCTGTGCTGGATGAAGAATAGCAGAACCTACCTTTAGCCAAAATGGCAGGCGATGTTCTTCTCTCTCCACAGGTGGCTTCCACTCATTAGGCTGGATTTCCTCACAGCACTTGAACAAAACGGGCAACTGTTTTGTCTTTTTATAGTACTATGTGGAGACAGGAGAGAACGCAAGACAAGATGACTGCAGTGAGATCACACATCCAACAACTGCTGGGAGGAAGGATGAGAACTGTGCTCTGCAACAGTGCCCATGTGAATAAAGTGATTCTCATCACCACTAATTTAGTAAGGTACTACCCACAGAAATGTGAAAAAAAAGAATAATGAAGGCTGAACAAGAGCTCATTGCCATCTTGGTTTCTCTCAACAGAAAGCATGAAGTTCTAGCAGACGTGCAGGTGAACTTGCTTTAAGTGCTTCTGGTTCTTATTCTTTCTTCAGCAGTGGCCACTGGCTCATGGGAGAGGGTATTGGGCCTGCTGGACTCTCAGCGTGACTGGAGATAGCACTTCTGTTTAAGCTTCACTACTCAAAGCTTATTTGTATGAATTTGTCAGGATTACCGAAGCCACAGTTGTACTAGGACTGTCTGCAAGTACTGGGCTCTAAAGAGTGAAAATAGTAATATAAGCACTTGCAAAGTACAGAGAGAATAATGTCTTTTTGAAGAAATCCTTGTTGCTAATAAAAGGATGACATTTGCTTTTAAGAAAGCGTCAGCACACATATGAAAAACACATCTCTTGGAATGAACAGCACATCTCTTCTTGTATAACAAACACCGACCAGAGACACAAATCTGAAAATACCAAACCATCATCTGAATGCATCACTTACTCTGATGATATTATCAGGGGCTCGATTCATATTGAGATTCTTGATTCGTACTGTAAGCTGGTGGGCAGTTTTTGTTGGCAAGAGGTACTTGCTGATCAAAGGCTTTGGGAACTCTGTCCCTTCAAAATGTTTCAAACCTAAAGCTAATAAACTGAAGAAAGGAAGGAGAAAAAAAAAAAAAAGATAAAAAGTCTTTTAGACTAATTGCTATTTGGATGTGCTCTTGCACAATACACAGATATCCCAAAAGTTTGCATCCTAGAAATTCTTTCGAACAAAGAAGTCTCATCTGTATGCATTTTACTCAATAATTCTAAGCACCTACTTGTCCTCTGCCTTGGTGAAGATAATCTTGTCCCGGGGAGGGTTTGCTTTCAAGGAACATATTGGCAGTAACTCTGGATACATGAAGACTCTCCTTGTTGCCAAAATCCATGCCACTTGCTTTGGCAAACATGGAAATTCATTGGCTGCGAAAAGAATTACCAGATAAGGACAGACATATACATGGACAAGTAATGTTTTTCACAAGTGACTTCTTGAAAATAGTTTCTTTTACTCCCTACACTGCAAAAAGAGAGACTTTCTCCCTGGATTTTAGAATTTACATAGTTCTTAGTTTTTGCCCTTAAGTTTACAAGAGCAAAAGGTAAAATTACTTCCCCCTTCCATCTTTTCTTTTGCTCTATAATGAAAAAGCACTTCGAAAAAGCTCTCTTTATTTCGAATTCACTCTCTAGATAGCAAAAAAAAAAATAATAAAAAAATCCCAAACCCAGTATTTGAAACCAAGTCTGGAGCTTTTTTTAAATAAAATACTCCACTAAAGGGAGTATTTTCTTGATGTGTGTAAACCAACACATCCAGTTTCATGGACTTCTGCAGCTCCAAGCATCATCCACAGAACAATAAACGGCAGGATTATGATGTCAAACAAGAGTCAGCAGCTCATATAACATGCTTTACTGTGTTGCAAGTTTAAGAAGTAAAAACTATCCACTTAGTTGACTACCTTTTATCTAAAAATACCTCACAAGATTAAAAAAAATTAAAAATTCATTCCAAACGGCAGTCTGAACCATACTCATAGCACGAAGTATCACTCCCACTGTCACTGCTCTCCCACCTCTCGTCCCTTCAAATACAAACCACTCTTCTTCACGGCTTTGCGAGGGCTCCAGTCAACTTGGACTTGGGCATGAAAGTCTTCGATGAGCTGCAGCGCTCCCTTCAAGTTACATGGCTGGAACATCGTTTGAAACTTGGGATTGAAGGACTGACGAAGGAGCGTAGAGCTTCGAGCAAAGTTACCGAGCTCGCTCTGCAAAGTCAAACACAGAAAGAGATAAAAGAACATACCCTCAAATGGAAGGTAAAGAAAAGCAGTGTTACAGCTCTTATTTTTGAGCATTACAAATTTAGGAACAATCACAGGAATTATTTTTTTTTCTTTTAAATTCCCCCACTTTCCAGAAACTTTCAAGGTCACAGAATGTTCATTAATTACAAAAGCTGTATTTTTTGAACCGTGTTTTCAGTTTTTCCAAGAAAACAAACAAACAAATATTCAAAGACATGCCAATTCCAAGCACTATTAGTTGGCACAATGCAAATTATTTCTCTAAGTACCGAGCATGCCTGTAGTAGGCTAACAGCATCATCCCCTTATTGAGTGGTAGTCTCTCTCAAATTAATGGGATCAATTAATAAACTAAGCTTTCTAAATACTTCCAGTAGCAAACAATCATTACAACTCATGTAGCTCTGATTTTAAACATATCCTTACCAAAAACATCCTGGTAGTACTGGCCTCTGAACTTAAAGCGGGGTTGGAACTTGCCAGAAGATGGATTTGAGTCAGAAGCTGAACATGCTTGAAGAATAAAATCAGACAAGTGTTTTTCTTTAGTGTATCAGAAATCCAAGAAACTGGAAAGCATCAGCATAGAGGCACAAGAAATATCTCTTGGGCACCCCAAAAACCACATTCTGACTTCAAAAAACCTTTTAAGCAATGGAAAACTGAGGGGAAACTAATATTCACTGACAGGAAGCTTATTACACAGATTTTTGAATACAGCATCTGTTCAAGTCTTAGAGCAGTTTCCTAGCTTTCGTGCCAAAGTTCTATAGCATAACAATTAATATAGAAAGGACATTTTTTTCCTAATTAAATACTTCAGTATTTCTTCAGAAACAAGCTGAACTCCCCATAGACACATGAACACCATACATCTTGCTTTACAGATGAAAAATTGAAAAGGTCATTTACTCTACACATCTAATGGAAGATCAATTTCTTTAGCTTGTGTTTCAGAGGTCTGTGTCCTCTCCTTGCTGCCACAGACCAGGACATGACACTGCATAAGATATGCAGAATAATAAACAACTACCCAGCAAGACTTGTATCAAGTGTATGCCAAGATCAAATTGAGGGTAAGTCTCAAGTTTTTGCGAAGGAGTCCTCTTAAACTTTGTATAGATATGCGAAAAAATTCTCTACAGCTCCTCATCTATGCTGCTGACAGCTTTTAAAGTGTTCAAATTGAATTTCTACACAGTTTTGTGTGGTGGGAGGAGGAAAAAAAAGAATCGAAACTACATCAAGAGTAATATCCTCAAAAGGTAATACGGAAGTTGGTGAAAACAGGATTTTGACAGATTACAGTCAGAATTCAACCACGGCCAAGGCAGCTACCTCACACAATAATAATACAGATGCCAAGAAGTAAGCTCTACTTTGCATATTCAATTCAAGTTGTCTTTCAGTGTGGAATCAGGCATGTAAATATCTATCACCTGTTAAAACTCCAACTTCAAATGTAGCTTTTTCAATTAATTTCTTCAAGTGCCATGCCAAAGCGCTTGCTGTGCAATTGGCTTCCCCACCCTGCAGCATACAGCAAATATTCACTAGGTCAGACCAGATAACACACTATTACCTGCTGCATTTGCTGCTGGAGCCTCTTTCTTTGCGCACTGTCCAGAACAAGGCTCTGGAGAGGCTTCTCGTTTTGAGGTTTTGATTTTTCTACCTCTTGTGGTGGCTTGATTGAGGACTTTTTCATTCTCAACTGCTCAAGTTGTTCCTTCACTGTCCGGTGTTGTTCATTCAGTAAATTGGCCAGAGGCTCTTCAAATCTGTTTGAGAACAGGCAGACCAAAATATAATAAGAATATGGTTTAATAACCATTTATTTAGAGTATTTTACTGTATATCTGGGATGCACAGTTTAAGAACTATCATCCCTGTACTACTCAACACTCTGACAGTGTATCTCAACTTGAGAAAACAGTTATTTACACAGCTGACTTTTACATAAGCCTTTTCATCTACCACAGCACTGCTGTAGTTCTGGGATGTAACACTTCACCCATGTATTCCAAGGAAAGCGTCATGGTTTAACCCCAGCCAGCAACGAAGCACCACGCAACCACTCCCCCACCGCCCCCAGCGGGATGGGAGAGAGAACTGGAAGAGTGAAAGTGAGAAAAGTCGTGGGTTGAGACACAGTCTGATAAGTGAAGCAGAAGTTGCACGCGCAAGCAAAGCCAAACAAGGAATCAACTCCCTGCTTCCAGGGGCAGGCAGGGATCAGCCATCCCCAGGACAGCAGAGCTCCATCACGTGTAACAGTGACTTGGGGAGACAAACGCTATCACTCCAAACCTTCCCCCCACCTTTCTCCTCCTTCCTTTCCAAGCTTCAAGCATTGAGCACGATGCCCCATGGTCTGGCATACCCCTTTGGGCAGTTGGGGTCACTGTCCAGGCCCCCAGCCCTCGCTGGCAGGTGGTGTGAGGAGCAGAATGGCCTTGGAACTGTGTAAGCGCTGCTCAGCAGTCACCAACTCATCCCAGTGTTATCAACGCTGCTTTAGGCACAAATCCAAGACAAAGCCCATCCTAGCTTTTATGAAGAAAATTAACTCTACCCCAGCCCAAACCGGCACACACAGCACAGGTCTTGTGTACCTCTCCCGGTCACATCCCATGTGGGTTCCACCCAAGTGCTCAGATAATCTCAACAGCAATCAGGATCTAAAATGATCTACAACACATTAGAGCCCATCCTATTTCATAGAATCATAGAATTGCCCAGGCCGGAAGGGACCTCCAAAGGCCATCTAGTCCGACCCCCCCGCAGTCAGTAGGGACACCCCCAACTAGACCAGGGTTGCCCAGGGCCTCGTCGAGCCTCACCTTGAATATCTCCAGGGAATACCTCCACCACCCTCACAGTGAAGAACCCTCTCCTCATCTCCAGTCTAAATCTGTTCCCCTCCAGCTTGAAGCCATTGCCCCTCGTCCTGTCACTGCAGCCCTTTCTAAACAGGCTCTCCCCAGCCTTCCTGTAGCCCCCCCTCAGGTACTGGAAGGCTGCTATTAGGTCTCCCCAGAGCCTCCTCTTCTCCAGGCTGAACAACCCCAGCTCCCTCAGCCTGTCCTCGTAGCAGAGGTGCTACATCCCCCTGATCATCCTTGTGGCCCTCCTCTGAACCCTCTCCATCAGGTCCATGTCCTTCTTATATTGAGGGCTCCAGACCTGCACACAATACTCCAGGTGAGGTCTCACCAGAGCAGAGTAAAGTGGCAGAATCCCCTCTCTGGACCTGCTGGCAACGCAGCTTTTGATGCAGCCCAGGATGCGATTGGCCTTCTGGGCTGCAGCTGCACACTGCCTGCTCATGTCCAGCTTCTCATCCACCAGCACCCCCAAGTCCCTTCCCTCAGGGCTGCTTTCTAGTACCTCACCCCCTAGTCTGTACTGATGATGAGGATTGTTCCGGCCCAGGTGCAGAACCTTGCATTTGCTCTTGTTGAACCTCATGAGGTTCACCTGGGCCCACCTCTCCAGCCTCTCCAGGTCCTTTTGGATGACATCCTGTCCCTCTGGTGTATCAACAACACCACACAGCTTGGTATCGCCCGCAAACTTGCTGATGGTGCCTTTAATCTCCCTGTCTATCTCATTGATAAAAATGTTAAACAGTATTGGCCCCAGCACGGACCCTTGAGGAACACCACTTGTGACTGGTTTCCATCTGGACTTTGAGCCATTGAGTACCACCCTCTGGATGCGACCATCTAGCCAGTTCCTTATCCACTGAACAGTCCACCCATCAAATCCGTACCCCTCCAATTTGGCAATCAGGATGTTGTGGGGGACCGTGTCAAAGGCCTTACAGAAATCCAGATAGATCACAACCATAGGTTGCCCCTTGTCTACTGACCAAGTCACTTTATCATAGAAGGCCACTAGGTTAGTCAGGCAGGACCTGCCCCTAGTAAAGCCATGTTGGGTGTCCTGGATCACCTCCCTGGATTATTTCATACGATATTTCATTCGTATCGTCAGGCAAGATCTGAACCCAAGGTATTATGGATGGCATTTTACCACAAGGGTCTCCAGAAAGATCACACACTGACTCGAATGCTCTTACTTCAGAAAAAAAAAAAAAAAAAAAAAAAAGGTATTACCTAGCTTTATGCAGAGTACGCTACTACTGCTGGTACTAGAGCAAGAGCCACTCCTGTAGCAGAAAAGAGGATGTACAAATTACCATCCTTTCAAAACCAGCTTCAACTATCCTCTACTTCATGATAATTTTTTATTTATTTTGGTTAGAGCTGTTAATATTCTAATTTCTGCTAGTCATCAGCATCACTTCTGTAATAGGCCTAAAGTCAGTTATAAATAAAGTTATTCCACAATACTCCTATCGTGAAAATAACGATAAACCTAGCAAATGGATAGTTAGCTACAAAACAACTTTAAGAATCCTGTATATGCCTAAAACTGGGGAACAAACAATTGGGAGAACCAAAGAAAAATGAATACAACTAGCCATTTATCAAAGACAAATGCATACAAATAATAAGAGAGTGCATAAAGCTTCCCTGCTTTCAGTCTGTAGCTGGTTTAAGAATTTCTGCACTCCCCTCTGGTACCGCTCATCCCAGAGAGAGTATCAAAAAACTCCAGCCTTCATTTTAGCTCCTTTCCCAAACAGATACAGCTTCATCTTGAGCTGATCTGCCCCATAAACAAGGAGACACCATTCATACTGCAGCTACCTCAAACAGAGCAGTACTGCAGAAAGTGGGTGAACCAATTATTACATAGAAAGAAATGCTTTAGACCCTTTCCTCTTCAAGTCACTGTTTCTAGTATAAACCACACCAAGAAATCACCAAAAGCTGATTTCCAAACTTTATAGTTGTTTCAGACCTAGGTCTCAGCTATCTTATTGTTCTTAGAAAATCAGGACAATTGTCTCAGCAATCATTGTCCTTAGAAAAGGCCACCATTATATCCAAGCTATTTACTTAACAGAGTAGGTGACACAGTCGATCAAAGCAGCTCCTCAAGTGTTTCTTGTAATCAAAAAAAAAAAAAATAAAATCTAAGGTCAGTAAGTGAACTTTACCTCTCCCCTTAACAATCAAGCACAAGAATTAAGAGACCCAGAGTGGCTATCACTTCAAGGTCGGGATCTTCTTTGCACAGGTCCCACACAGCTTCCATCACATACGCAGCAACACCCCAGTACCCACCGTTTCTCTACCCACTGCTCTCGAGTATCACCACCTGCCACACAAACTACTGTCAGTTTAAAAGCTGAAGTAAGAGACTTAGCAGGTAGTGAAGAATTTTTTTTCAGAAAAATTAGTCATAGAATTGACTAGGTTGGAAGGGACCTTCAAGATCATCTAGTCCAACCACCAACCCAACCCTGATTAAAAAAAACAACCAAACAAACCATCACTAACCCATGTCTCTAAGCACTATGTCAACCCTCTTTTGAATCCCTCCAGGGATGGTGCCTCAACCACTTCCCTGGGCAGCCCATTCCAAGGCTTAATAACCCTTTCCCTGTAAAAATTTTTCCTAATACCCAATCTGAACCTCCCCTGGTGCAACTTGAGGCCATTTCCTCTTGTCCCATCGCCAGTTCCTTGGGAGAAGAGACCGACCCCCCCTGGCTACACCCTCCTTTCAGGGAGTTGTAGAGAGGGAGGTCTCCCCTCAGCCTCCTTTTCTCCAGGCTGAACACCCCCAGCTCCCTCAGCTGCTCCTCGTAAGACTTTTTCTCCAGATCCTTCACCAGCTTCATTGCCCTAATAGTCTAATAAGCAGGAGATATGTGAATGAACTTGGAAAAAAACCAACTGAAATACAGAGGAACAGTATATATAGCATGGAGATTAAAGAAGCAGGAACAGAATCCTCCACTAGAGATGCTGGCTTGCTGGAATAGATCACCATTCTGAAAGACCTCGGCTGTTGTCAGCTATGATACAGGACAGTCAGCATCAATCTTTTAGCACAGGCATTCTTCCTGTCTCTTTCTGAAGAGTTACACTTTCATTGTTGTCGTCATCTTCTTCAGATGCACCACAATCAGTAAAGTGAAAGGTGGCAGACATAAAAAAAAGGTTCAAGTGAAGGGTTTTATCTCATAAATAAAAATGGCTCAGGGATTTCAAAAGAGTGACCCGTGCCATTACCTCTTTGGTGGCTGGCACAACACAGCTGCAAGTAACCATAAGCTTTTTATCGTAACAGATTAGTTGTCATTTCTTTAATTTTACAACCATAACCAAATGATCCTACCTAAGTGCCTGTGGTGTATTAAAATTTGGCCGTGATTCAGTAACATCTTCATCTTCTGGACCTTCATCTTCCATGTTCGAGAAACCCATCTCATCCTGAAACTGATAGGAGACATGTAGTGACAGCACAGAAAGCTCAAGTAGCACATTTACCACCAACTCTCTTTGGCATAATAAAGCTCACAATGATCCTCTTGCACAGACATTCATCTCTGGGTGGACCAAAGGAAGTTCCTCCATACGTTCCTTCCCAAGGCTAAAAATTACACTTTTACGGTAGGGTCCTTTGTGCATAGTCAGCACTAAGCATCTTACCCAGACCACCCCTTCATGGCTTTAGAGGTTTCATGTCAGATCTGACAAAGACCTATTCTTCAGTGCTACACCCAATGTATCACTTACTGTCTCAAACAGCTCCTCCATCAGTTCGTTCACCTCCTTTTCTGCAAGTAAAATTAAAAAGAAGTATGAAGATTCTTTTTCCAAGAAGCACTTAGCAATCCTGTCATAGCATCAAGTCACTTAAGGGCTCTCTCCTGCAAAGGAAAACCCTACACTTGCAAAGAAAGGATCAAGAAGGCGCAGCGCTTGCTAATTATACCTTTTTAACACCAGGCCCCAAAAAACTTCAGCTGAGGCTGAGAATTTTTGATTCAAAAATGTCATATAAAAACTAATTTTCAGAACTAAATTTACAGTTATGTTAACCAGTAGTAAAACCTAAACCAAGTGTGCTTTACTGAAAAGATGAGAAGTGATAATGCTTATAAAACTAACTTGAAGATTGAAAGAGCTTGGAGAAAATTTAATTACACTCAAGTTGTAAGGCAAGCATTCAATTCTGAATTGGCTGATGCTTTAAGACTGTACTGGCACATAAGTATTAGTCCTCAGTCTTTGCTATGGAGTAAAGTTGCATCTGATAGCACAGCAGCTCTGGCTAGATCCTTTCATGTATTCACAGAAAGCCAGCCCTGTACAGAAAAGCTGTTCCAGTGAGTATACAGATTTTTTTATTATTATTATTAGCCTACACTGCAAAATCTTTGCAATAAAACACTCACTTTTCCAAACGAATTATTAATCCTAACAAGAAAGGAGGTGGGATTCCTAAAGGACTCACTGGTGATTCTCACAGCACGATCATTTCTGAAGTCTTCTGTATCTGGTTCATCCAGATCTTCCAGGAAGTTGTACTCAGGGTCATCATCGTCATCTGCTTCATCTAATAAGAAACATGTTTTGAAGTGTCATTACCCTGCCTCAAGACCAAGCAGATGCCAGGAGCAAAAAGCACTTTGTTTCCTGCCAGTTCTGGCACCAAGAGGGCTAGGAAATTAACTGTAGGTTCCATTTTAAAGAAGAGGTATCAAGGCCCTCCTCTTTTCAAACTCAGCTACTAGCACCCTAATTTGTAGCCATTCCTATTTAGAAAAGCTGGATTTGTTCTCTGTAACCTGAGTTTCAGCTAAATTTAGAAAGAGGTAAGTAGTATTATATCAATTTGTGTTTTATATTCAAACTGTAAGCAACCGGTGAATTCAGGGCAAAAGGCAATCAAGTTCCAAAGATTGTTCTTGTTTGTTCTGAAAGAATAAAATACACTCAAGATGCATCCAGGTATATCGATGCTGCCAGCTTTATGACACAGCACGATGGCTGAAACACATAACTTTCATTTATGGTTGCCAGCTACTGTGTAGTGGCCAGTAAATATTTACAAGCGAGACACCTGAAGTTTAAAAACCCCCACGGAGAGGATGAGGAAAGCTGATGACATACTACTAAACAAGATAACGGCTGCAGCCAAGAACATCATGTATAAATACACAAAAAAAAATGCTCCAGGCTTTCAATGTTACCCCTAATCCCAGTGAACAACAACAAAACATCTGTCACGTGCCTTCATTCTCCACATCATCGTTCATGAGTCCTCCAAGCCACCTTTTCCATTCTTCATCATCTGCAGTATTGGGATCATACATGTCAGGTGTGATATCTGGGGCTCGGAGCTCTGCCTCCAGCTGACCCAGAGGAACATCCTTCAGTGGTCTCTTAGAGCGGGTTCGGAAGGCGATGAGGCTGTCGTCGAGAGACTGAAAGGTGAAGGAAAAGCACAATGGAATCACAATGTCTCTGCTTTCCACATTTTCTCCAGCAGTAGGGTTTTCAGCCCAGCCAAAAAAGTCCAATACCGAAAATATTAGATTACTGCCACAAAGAATCACTTATTTCAGTAGTCCAAGAAAGCTAAACTTTCATTAATCTTGCTATTAAGCTGTTGTTATTTATAAATATATTACTATTCATTTATCTCATGCTAAACTCTTATCTGTAACCAAGGAAGCAATCTACACTCGCAATATTTGCTTCTTTCATGTATGTTTTACTTTTTGCCCTCTTCACTATCTGAAACAGTATCCTTGCCTGCAAAACACAACTAAGCTGACAGGATATCTTTCAAAAGGAAAACTATTTTCATTACTTATGTAAGTGTCATAGAATTACATTTAACAGTCAAAACAATGGCAGTGAGAGACTTACGAGCACAAACAGAAAGCGTAGTTATGGTACAAGAAACTTAAAGTATATGCCACTAACAACTCTTTACTGAGAGCTACCTCTGTTCTCTCACAGAGCTAGCATCCTACACACTCTGGAGATTCAACTTGTTATTTAAAGTTATAAAAGGAGAGCAGAATGCAGTAGAAGTAATAGCAGAAAGCACCAGAAAGCTACCTCCTTTCTAACAAACTAAAACCACAGTCACAGCACCTCCAAAACCAGTACCTGGTAAGAATCCATGCATACTGGGCTTGAAGCCAATTCTTCATCCACTGCATGCAGCTTCTCCATGAACGTGCTGTCTTTGCTTTGCTTTGGTTTAGGTGGTGGCGGAGGTCCCATGGGAACTACTTCAGCACTAATGTGTCTAACAACAGGTGTAGTAACCTTCTCCATCTAATTAAAAAGGCCTTTGCGTTAAAAAGTTTTATTTACAACATAAATTTCCAAGGACAGAGTAAGTTGCTTTCTGCTTTACCAGGGTCTAGCACAACCCAAATGAGAAATGCTTCACAGAAGTAAATAACTTCATATTACACTCACTTTGATTTTCAGAAAGTACAAATAAATTTACTATTCTTGCAGGACAGGAGACATTTGGAAGATTTGAGTATCAGTGTCAACATAACTAAAGCTGGTAAACCAGAACACTAGTAATTGCGAGACACTCCCAAGCCTCCCAAAACCAAACCCATGGGGAGTAGAACGTGGAAATATCAACACAATATTGCTTTCTCCAATTTTGGTATCATTGATGAGCTCTCACAGTTGCTTTCTCTTTCTTGTCTACTGATCCTCAGCTCTTACCACACTTCACATACTCCTTCGACTGATGTGACAGTGCATGCAGTCACCACAAATACCTTATGCTTTTATCAAAATCACTTTTTCCTCTTAAGCCAAGCACAGTAAGGCATTGCTCTCAAAAATAATCAGAAAAATAAACATTATCTGAAGAAGACCCAATTGTTTCTATTCCTAGTGCTTTTTTGAAGTACTCATATTTATTCTAGACTAAGCTCTTCCTGCAAGGGTTCCACTTGCGTATGCAGGAACCATTGCAGTGGGGCACTAAAGTCACACAGCACCTGTAATATCACCACAACTTAAAGCAATAATATGTATTTTTGCTTTTGCGTTAATAATTTAGGAATAATGACTGAAAGCTGTTTCTAAAGAAAGCAAAAACTCTCTTGCAAGTTTACCTCACAGAGTGTCCCTCCCTCTTCATCAGATGATCGCCTCGTTCTGGATCGTTTTGCTCCCCGAGGAGAAGAAGCAGTGCTCTCTACATCACTTTCCAGTAAGCTCTATAGTGCAAAAGATGCAGCACGCAATCAATCATGCCACAATCAAACACTGCTTCAACTAATATTCCAAAGACTCTTTCTAGCCAAATGAATAATATGGCATTGAAGAAAGGTAAAGACGACAGCCCGAGACAACTTACAAGTTTTCCTGTTTTAAAATAAAGAGCATTCTACTGCCACAAACATGCAGACAACTCCATGTTGAACAGATCTTTGTACAAGTTGCCTTTACCTCTTCTGCAGTCTCATCCTCATCCTCGTCCTCAGGCTGGTATTCTTCATCAGATGAATCATCTTCCTCAAGAGGAATGTCCACAAACTGAGGAGGCTGCAACGGAAGAAAGGTGACAAGTGTTTACAGGCAAGATAAGAGTTGCACTCTAATGGTGCACTATCAGATCAGAGATTTCTAGCTGAGGAAATACCCTGAAGCTTAGAAAAGAAGGACACTACTGGAAAAGACTGAAGAAACCAAAGAAATTACTAAATTCAGATTGGTAAAGCAAAGTAAGTGCTTTGAAAACGTGCAAGAAGGGGCACAAATGATTTAGCATTTATGTGATGGAAACCCTGCATGAGCAGGCACTACCTCAAAGGCATGTTTCTAGTACTTGAACAGCCATTCCCTCCTGCGACACTGCTGAATACTGCCTGCACCTAGAGTAACAAATCTTTTGGAGCAGGAAGAGCTCAGGAAACAAAATTGAGATCCAGGCCATATTTCCAGGCAGTACTACAGTGTATAAAACAGTCCCAGGAAGGAGCACCTTGCAGCATGAGGCCTGAGCAGTGGCATCCACTGTCAGGAGTTTCATCCAGGTGGCAGCTGCTGCAGTACCAGCGTGGGAAGACGGACCATCCAGCAGAAAAGACATCCCTATGGCATGTCATCACTTCATTGTGTTCAGTCTTCCCCTGAAGGGAGCTCGTTCAGGCTGTCTGTACACCTGCTGCTATGTCAACTGCCTTGTCCTGCCTTGCAAGCCCTGTTTGCAATGCTCCCGGTCACCAGTGCTCCCAACATGATACACACAAGCCTGCTCCACCCCTCCAAAAGATTCCTTGCTCAGCAGAGTGCCTCTAGTATGGTCTCCAGTCTCCCAGCAGTACTTCATTTACCTTCACCTCATTTGCTTTCTTAATTGGAGAAATATTCCAGGTCGGAATCACCTGAAAATAGCAAAAACACGTTAAGTAGCTCTGAAAAGCAAGGTGTCTTAGACAATCTATTAAATCAAATGCGTTGTTGAGCCTGAGGCCTTGCCCCCCAAAGCAGCCAAGTAACAACAGACTTCAAACAACAGCTTTCTGAACTGCCCACACAATCTCTACAGGTGATGGCATTAGCAGAATGGATACTGTCCATTCACTGCATTTTCTAACTCTGACCTGGCTCTATTCTGCTCATCTAAAATGAATTCTTTTTTACATTGTTAATTTATTTTTATCATTTTAAGAATAAATCTTATAAAAGCACAATTTACAGTTATTTTAGAAGACTCAACAATCAAAACCATTTGGGTAGAGGGAGGGTGCAATAGCAAAAGCAGATGATGCACTTACCACTCCTTTCTCCACAACTTCCTTCAGTTTGGAACGAGTCATCTTGGGCTCCTGAGAGTTTAAAACAAGACAACAACAACCACCTTGTGACCTTTCTTGCTTTGCTCTGAAATACTGCTTCTCTTTTCCTCCTTTCTTATAACTCTGCCTTTTCTCTATCGCCATTTAGCATTATTTTAAGGGAACAGTAATAAAGCTACAGCAAACAGCATCTGACCTTGTTTGTGTCTTAATTGCACCGCCAGAACAATTGCGAACCCTTCCCGGACCAATTGGACCAGGACCTTACACTTATTCATCTATTTTCCTTAACTGCAAACTTTTCCCCAGCAACTCTTTACTACAAGACTTCTCTTTTTTTAAAATTCATTACATTTTAGACATGATCACAGTGACATCAAAAACAATCCCTCATAATTCTGTTTCGCAATTTACAATCATTCACAGACACTACTCACTTCATCCAGGTGGCAAATCTGGTAATGAAATGTAAATTATGGTATCACCTATTGTACCTACTCTCTCCATACCACATCATGGACCAAGGAGAGACTGGTGAAGGTATCCTGCATTTGGAACAACTGAAAAACCTAAGTGAAAAAGCTCTTTACTTACAAACAAAGGGATATCTTCTGTCTCACTGATGGCTGCTTTCATCATGGCAACGACGTGCTCATTTGTGATCACTTCCTACAGGAACACACAAAAAAAGTATCCTTTACATTCTGTTTATTAAAAACAAACAGACTTCAGGTTAAAATAAACTAGTTGGAAACAAGATGGAGAAACAGTCAGTGTACAATATACTTTGCAATTATACTATAACAAAAATAAGACTGTTCATTGATTGGACAAGAAAATGCAAAATAAGTACAGCAGTGATTAACACATTTGCACTACATTCTCTGTGAATGCTCCATGACATAGGTTTCCAGCAGAAGGAAAGAAAATAGTTGAAACAAATGCCCATGCCAGTTTCCCTTCCGTTGTGTCAGAGAGCCAGGAAAACGCGCGGATCCCAGCCACATGAGAAATGCAGCTATGAAGCTCCAACAGAAAACTCAAACCCTTAAGCACTCACAGGCTTTCAGAATAGCAAGGGTCTAATGCTCTAGAGAAAGTGTGTAATAATCCACTCCTTGAAACATTGTGCTACTTCATTTCGGAAAACATTGTATGTATTTAAAAGAAATAGGGGAAGGCAAAAAAGACCCAGTATCCATGACTACATTTCCTGAATGGCACCACAGGGCGCCAGGGAAGGTGGGCGACAGAGATATTTACAGCCCTGCCACAGTGCCATGTGACAGAGAAAGGGATTAATTTATGGAACTTGCACAAAAGCAGCTGGTGAATCTGCATGAAAGAATCATGGCAGTCTCCAATTTGTCTGCCACAGGGATGGCAAAAAGGGAAAAACCACCCGGATTAGAACAACACTAGCTGCAGGGGGAGGAGGGAGAAGCACAACTTTTGATCCTGTGGGAAAATAAATGTTACTGCTCTCCAGACCCCTCTCATAGGATAAACTGAAATCTACACCTAATATACATGAAAAAATAACACAGCTGTCACAGCACAGATATTCTTCTTGCAGTTCCTTTGTAACAGGAAGTTGGGTGATGAATTAAAAGGCTGGCTGGGGTCATTAACTAACAGTAATGCATTTCTGTCAGCACCACTAGAATTTCATCAGGACTTTATCATGAAACAGTTCACTAAGAATAAGAAATAATGAGTTCATACTCTACATCTCCTCACCTGGAACCAGAAGCACGTGTTTTAGTTCAATTACTCCTGCTACTGCAGTACAGTAAAACAGACCCACTCGCCATTGTAAACAAATGGAAGTCAGGGATCAATCCCTACCAACAGAGCCAGGTCCAGATCACTCATCCAAACACCACATGATTCTCTCTTTATAGCTTTCTATAGGAGAGATGAAGAGGTGGTTGCCTACCAAGCCCTCCTTGTTCATGAAATCAAGTGTACTATATGAACATGAAATCAATTAGTACTATACTCAAGTCTAGACTGCACTTTCTTAACAAGTTGGGCACTTCTCCGTTGCCTGTCAGAGTCCCATCGCACTCACATGCAGGATGTTTCGCAC
Source organism: Calidris pugnax (assembly GCF_001431845.1). Taxonomy (NCBI): domain Eukaryota; kingdom Metazoa; phylum Chordata; class Aves; order Charadriiformes; family Scolopacidae; genus Calidris; species Calidris pugnax. Next base: position 113,514 of record NW_015091373.1, on the reverse strand, counting down.
GTTGACAACCGTCAGGTTATGTTGTTTAGCTCCATCTTCTAAGGTGCGATCAAGGGTATCATCTAGCTTGATGTCACAAGACAAAGATCCCTCCTCTTCTTGACTTTTCCCTTCTCTTTTCCGTTTGGTTGCCTTCCTCCTCCTCTTCCTTCTCTCAATATCCTCTCCATCTTGCTCCTCTGAAAATTAATTAAAATGGAATCTAAAAATTCAGGTATTTCACATCCAGCACATGCTGACAGTATGAGATTTTAAAAAAAAAAAAAAAGCAGCTAGAATTCTGCAGGTATTGAAGTGGCAGCAGCTTTCCAACAGCTGGTAAGGAGATCATCCAAGTGAAAATGGCCATAAGAACTAGAAACTGTATTATGAATAATGGATTCAAATTCTGCAGGACCTGAGTGAGTCACATTAGTCAAGGAAATAAAGGTTATGTGTTTGCTATCTCTAGACTGATTTTACAGAATGGTCTCTGCAGTCTTTTTACGCCTTTTTCCACAAAGAGGTGTTTTAAGTATGCCATCAAGACAGTTGCAGAACTCCAGGCATCATACAGCAAGAGCAGATTACAGTTTCCGGGACTTGAAGTGTTTCCCAAGTGGTGCTGTTTTGCTGACTTGGGGAAACAAAAGAATCATAACTTCCTTTGAAGGAAAGCTGTGTTTTTAGTAACCGAAAATTGCAGAGGTCAGCTCCAGTGTGTTTCACTTGCACACCTGTGTTAGCCTCTTTTCCCAAGGAAATAATGACAAGACCAGAGGAAATGGTCTGAAGTTGGGGCAGGGGAGGTTTAGATTAGATCTTAGGAAGAATTACTTTCCTGAGAGGGTGGTCAGGCACTGGAACAGCCTGCCCAGGGAGGTGGTGGAGTCACCATCCCTGGAGGGCTTTCCGACATGTGTAGACATGGCCCTTCAGGGCATGCTCTAGTGCCCGAGACTGTTGTTTTTTGTCTCTCTGTGGGTGGGTGTGGTGTGTGTTGGTTTGGGTTGTGTTTTTTTTGTTTTGGTTTGGTTTTGGGGTTTTTTTTGTGTGGTTGGACTTGATGATCTCAAAGGTCCCTTCCAACCACGAAGATTCTGTGATTTAGTGACTGAATTAAGGAGCTCAGGACGAAAAATTCAAAAAACATTGCAACTAAACAGCCTGTGCAGCGGTGCACACAATTCCAGCATTCTGAGTCCACTGTACCAAGTCACAGGTCTGTCCCTTGCACAAAGCTTACCCAATGGATTAAACAGCCCCAAATCCTTATTTTCCTCATCAGTCTGCTGGGGCCACTCACCAGCTCTGCTGTTCTTCACCGGCTTCATCACAGCAGGATTTCTAACAGCCAACTGCAAAGAACTTCTCAATGGAGACTCCTGCACTGCAGATTGGTTTTCAGGCAGATACGGATCTCTCTGGGAATTCACTTCCACCTCTGTATACAGCTTAGGAGTTCTCCCTGCAAAGAGTACACACTAAGTTGCAGTCAGATATGTCACACGGCCACAGCTGAGCAAGGTTAAGAGGCTGCTACAATTGCACAAGCTTATCGTGATTCATTCCAATCTGTTAAATCAACTGCACAAGCCAAACCTAGCCTGCAGAAGTGATCCAGATGCACCCCAGCAGCACTCCCACCCTGCTGGAAACAAATCCAGGTAAAGATCCCCACCTCTAGCTCTTTCAGTCTTGCTCCCTCCACTATCAGTTTTGCATGGCTACGCTCAAAACCGTTCCTGTCAAATGAATCAATCGCAAAAAAGTTATGATTTGTTTAAAATGCAGCTGTACTCCCTGTTGTATAAACACTACTGTAACAACAAATCAACAGGCAGGGGCAGGCAGGCACTCCCTCACCCCCCCCGGAACAGCACAGCCCACCTTAGGACAGTCACGCTTTCACAGCCACCTTGGGGCAACCTAACCACCCCTCCTCCTGCTGACAGGGTGGCTCCACACCCTTCCTGCTCCTATTCTGCACGGTCCTGCAAGTTACAGAGACCTAGAAAACAAAAGGGAACTGCCCCCTGTTCCACTCCCTTCTCTCTGGACACAAAATCAGCTTTCAGTTAAATCAGCGAGCTGATGGCAGCAGCAGGAAAACCAGAGACAACACCTGTCACACGGCACCAAGGAGGCACTGTCCCTTTTTACTGTCACCTGTAGTTAGACGGGCTTTCAAGGACTATTAAAAACCCCTGAAGTTTCACAAACACCATAAGTCAGTATGAAAACCCACTGTCACCCAGTAAAACCAGCCCCCCGACAGCACGGTGGTTGCTTCCCTGGGCTGGCAGAGCTCTGTGTGGCTGCGCAGAGTCCCCTTGGGGAGCTGATCCAGGTGGAGAGGAAAAAACACCCCCACACCCCCCATCTTTTTTTCCTAGATCAATTCTCCAATCTCCTTGAGCTCAGAGAAAAAGGTGCATGCCAGGAAAAGCGAAGAACAGGACAGGCAATGGGGGGAAAGAGGGAACAACCACTTCTTTCAGCAGACTTAAATGACCGGAGATACAAAACAAGCATGGCTTTGATGGAAATCCCTCCTCTCCCCACCAGCTCCCACATCACACTTCCACCGAGCGAACCACAGAGCAAGCAAGGTTCGGCTGGGCTTTTTACAGACTTCCAAAATACCTAAATTCCATTCCTACTTGATTTTAACACAAGCTCTACTTGCATCAGCTCTTGTAAAGAATCACAGGGGAGCCCCTGGATCTGCAAGTGTCCCTCCAGACTACTCTTCCAAATGCTTGGGAACGAAAGCAAGTGAGGACAAAACCTCTGAAAACCAGTATTTCTGGAAACAGCATCATGCCTTTTTGCCTGTCGCACAACTCACTAGCCAAACATTTGTTTTTAAAAACTAAACACAAGGTGACATTTTCAAATCAAAGCCTGGATTTACAGTGACTTGTCCGAAGAGTGGCTGACATCAACACCTCCTGCACCACCTAGAACTGGTGAGATGCACCTATGGAAGCAGTCCTTGCGGATGTTAGTCCATAAAAAATTAAACACAGGGGCAAGAGCGAGAAAACGCATAGCAAGTTTGTAAAACTGGGTATTTTAGGTTGGAAATCTGAAAAAAAAAAAAAAAAGCAGCAACTTCTAAAGCACTTGGTGTTCGGCAGCAAAAGGGACAAACAGCTTAAGTTCTCCATTTTTTCCCCAATGTTTTAAGAGGGGAAAACCCCCAAACTTGGAGAACGAGATGCTGCTACCCCGGAACGCTTCAGAGAAAAACCTAAACAAACCACCACAAAAACCAAGCAGCAAGGGCAGCTTCGACACCGCCGCCCAGGGGGGCTCCCGGCGCGGGGGCAGCGCTGGCAGGGCCCGGGGAGACCCGCGGACCGCGACGGGCCGCCCTCACCTTTACCTTCCGCCGCCGCCGCGGGCTCAGGGCTGCCGCGGCACTCGGGGAGCGGGGCCTCTTTCGCGCCCGCCGCCTCCTGCGCGGGGCCCGGGGCCGGCCGGCCGGAGGTCCGCCGCCCGCCC